>NC_031976.2:17351343-17376398 GCF_001858045.2 Oreochromis niloticus | reverse complement strand
CTGTATCAGTAATATGTTTTCTTTTTGTCTGTAAATAATAATGTGGAACTGCACATGATTATTTGCAGCTAGCAGGTTGTTAATGCTATCCATCAAGTCTAAAAACAGCATGTTAATACGTGGAGATCCCAAAGGCTGCTCCACAAATGATCAGATTATATTTTAAATATTTGTTCAATTCTCTTCCAAACTCCAGCTGTGTGTTGTAAGTTTTGAGTGTTTAGTAAAATAAAAATAAAAGCGTTCTACTATTTCCCTTGCTTGTTTTTATTCAGGCATACATGTATACTATGTTTATTAAGAGAGATTAAGCTTGTGTTTCTGTCATGTAGTGATTGTGCGTAACTGTATGAAGCTTATTAGACATTATGAAACAGATGATATGTAAAAGCAAATTTTGCCAAAGTGCTTACTTTATAAAATGATCTTTTTTCTCTTAAAGAAATCTACTACATAATGTGTAATTTTTTATGTCATGTGTAATTTCCATTGCAAATATTAATCACAGTTAAATTAAGAGAGGACGGCAGTAAAAACTCCAGAGCTGTGATGTCATCACGTACACTGCCGTTCCAATTGTAGAACGATCGCGCTGCGTTCTCGGGAAGTCCAGACTCACATGTGACCTTATGAAGTCCTGACAAGTGAAAACGCGAGTACGGACTCACGTACATGAGTACTGAGAAACGGCCTAACAGTCTGCAGTCTATGAACTAACGCCAGCTAACAATGTTAGCTCGGTGGTGAGTATCCTTCATTAATAGTAATAAAAAAAATCATACATCAATAGTACATCGAAGATACTGAAGTTTCGCCCATCCCATTCTTCTTATGAAGTGGTGTCAGAAATGCATTCCTGCCCGTGCACTGCTGGCTTTGGGTCCATTGTGTAACTGATGCCACCAACATTAAC
Source organism: Oreochromis niloticus (assembly GCF_001858045.2). Lineage (NCBI taxonomy): Eukaryota > Metazoa > Chordata > Actinopteri > Cichliformes > Cichlidae > Oreochromis > Oreochromis niloticus. Next base: position 17,375,485 of record NC_031976.2, on the reverse strand, counting down.
AGCATGCTTACATTAGAGCCTCTTATTGTTTTGTTTGGGTTTCCAGCAATCAGAATCAGAGAAACTGTATTAATACCAGATGGAAATTGAGTTTAATTAAAAAAAATAAATAAATCTGGGCCGGCCGCTCTCCGCCATGCGACATATGACTACATGCTCATCCAACTGAGCTAAACCTGCGCCCGACTGCGTTTAATCACCAAAATTGGTGAAGGCATAGAGAGGGGATAGCCTAACATATGAAACAGGACATGACCTCTGTGTATTCTATTTATTTCAACGAAGTAACTGTATTCTGATTACCACCTATTTAAACAGTAACTGTAATGGAATACAGTTACTCATATTTTGTATTTTAAATATATGTATATGTATTCCGTTACTTCCCAACACCGTGAATCCCAAAACTAAAGTTCTCAGATGTTTAGCACCAGCATTCATGTTATTATATACTGCACACTGCAAGCCAGCCACATACCTGCATCTCAACATATGTATGAGGAAGATTGTATTCTGGAGGTAACTTCCGATCATTGTTGATAAGATGATCCAGAATTGATGGGCTTAGCATTGGCTGAAGAACGACATTTAAACACAGTGAAACATGCTGTTGCTTCAGCACAAGAAATCCTTAACCAAAGTGAGACATCTTGCAGTTCCAAGGTTAACATTGCAGACAGTTTGTGACCAACTTACATTCTGACAGCAAAAAGAAAATACTACAGTAAACGGTAGAAACTGTCAGTCTAATCACAATACTTCATTCATCATACCTGCGTATCCAAGAAGATAACTCTCTCCTGTGTGATGAAGAAATCAATCCCTGTGCTCTGATTTCCGCCTCTTTCCTTGATTTCTTGAGTCTGTGGTCTGAATACAAAACTCCTGTTCAAATAAACACACGTTTTTACTCAACATCACATCCAAAGAACTGTTCAAGTGATTTTTTTTTCAAATCAATGATTAAAGTAATTACACTGATCATTAAAAAAAAGAAATGCATCTGTAATTATCAGACAAATACAGAGTATTATATTGAGTATTTTCCACATTAGAAAAATCACACGACACACAACCAAACAAAATGTTACAAAAAGCATATTTGTAATTTTTCCCTGCGCACCAGGTGTAGCGGAATTGGCTCGGTTTGTCTCCAGTATACCTATTTTGCTTTCTTCTGATCACTACTCATGCTAGGGCCTTCATCTAGGTCTGAATTTTCTCCAGGACCGAGGTCAGATTGACTACTTTTTCTCTTTTAAATATTTATCTATTGCTATTACGCGCTGCGTCGTCTCACAGCATGACTTTTGTAATTTCTTCTTCATCTTCTTCTGTTTTTCTGGCAGTTGGGAACCCATTTAATTAGTGGACAAGAAGGTAATTGTTCTGCCCGTTACTCACACCTATGGCTTAGAGTACTAATCAGGTGGAACCAGATAATCTTCCAAGACACACCTATGTGCCGTGGCACAGTGGTTGGGAAACACTGAAGTAGATGTTCTGTTAGAAAACGCCACTCTCTGGAGGCCTTATAACGCCCCTGTGTGTTCACAAGCGGTACCTAACTTTTATGCACAGCTTTAAACACAAGGTTTTGATAGGATGGATAAAATGTATGCAGACAAGTTCTACTGATGTATGGACTCATCTCTCTTAACTTAAGGAGGGAATAAGAAGTGCTTCCTAGGCACCTCCTGGGTTATGTGCATCACACTCTGATGGATGCATCAGAGGGGAATTTAGGAATCAGTATGTTGCCCAAGGATATTTGGCACGCAGACTGGAGCAGCTAGGGTTTAAACCAATAACCTTCTGATTAGTAAATGAAATGCGCCACCTTTTGAACTACAGCCACCACGTCACATCACAGTTCCCTACAGTTTGTGTGTTGGATCAAGTTAAGTGGATGGCAATTATAGAGTTCTTTTTTATTATCAGTGACTAATCAATGTGCTTTAAGACAAGCCACAGATCTTTTTCTTGACAACATCTTTTTGTGTAGTTAAACACTTTAATGATTTCAAATCCAAACCTTCTGCAATTTAAAAATCACCAGTTAAGCCTATGTGCATGACAGTTTGCTGCCAAAACCAAAACACTACTGAGATTTCTCACGTGAGTCATGCGGATATTGCTCAACAGGGAGGTTTTTGTGTGGACAGGTCTCTAACTGGTGTCTAATTCATTTGATCCTAACCCGTCAGTATGATTGTCACTAAGGCTGACACAAAGATTATTTTGATAATCGACTAGTCACTGATTATTTTTGTGATTAGTCGACTAATCAGATCATGCATCTATTGGAGGTAATTTGGACAGCCTTCGTCGCGTCACTGTAAAATAATAGGCCTACAAATGCAGCCTCCGAAGGATGCGGCCCCTGAATTTGGACACAGCTATGATTCCGGAGACTGCTTCTTCTTCTTCGGGGTTTAACGGCAGCTGGCATCCTTGTACATGCAGTGCTGCCATCCTCTGTTTCAGTCCGTTATTACACTCTTAAATCCCACTGCTTATTCCTGCATCTTTCGGGATCTTACAAAGCTTCAAACAACACGTCGACTATTAAATAAGTCGTCTACGAATTTGATAGTCGATGTAATCGTGACTAGTCGACTAATCGTGGCAGCCCTAATTGTCACAGGTCCAAACTTAACACCGCATATTTAGTTGTCACGTGTCTGCAAAAACCTCAGTAGTGTGTGTAGTGCAGAAAACTTTACATCTTGATCTTACTCTTTAACCTTACCTTTGATCTTCCTCAGGAGTGTTGGCAGATAACAGCGACATGATGGTGGATTTCCCAGTTCCCTGCAAGCCAATAACTCCCACCACCAACATGTCTGTCTGGTCCCTCAAATACTGCAACACATCACAACAACATCACTCAGCTTCCTTTGACCACATATCATAAAATTAACTGAAAGCACTGTCCAAAATCAAATAAACTTATTAAATGCTATGAATTTACCTCCATGGCACTGTCACACCAATTCATCTGATCATCCACCAGTTTAATGCTGTGCTTCATTTTCTCTGGAGGAAGGAGTTTGGACTGCCCGACCATGGCTGGAAGTCACATGAAAGGTTTTGGCCTTAATTATTGTACATGCACATACTTTCGCATTTGAAGAAGAAAATAAAAAGACTTTTTGTAGAGTCTATAACAACTCACGGTCCAATGCACCGCTCGATGCAGAAGCACTCATTCCTCTGTTTTGGATCTGGTATACAGGCTGGGTAGGTCGCTGCCCTTCCCTCTCTATCTTAGAGGGTGGACCAGAGGACTGAGCAGCCGACTCAGTAGGTGTCCCTGGCTTCCCTCCATCGTCCCTGGCCTTCATTAGCATGATGGGCTTCTCCAGGACTGGTGCTCCACTGACAGGTGTATTCTGTGAGGGCTTAGCCTTAGAATATATAAACAACAACATGAATTGGGGATGGAAGTGCTTCGTAGGCACAAACAAGCACGGCTCGTTTTGTTCTGGCATTGTGAATATTCTTTGATTTTGGCTATTCTTCCTATTCGGTTCGGTAAGCAAAATGATGCCTCACAAATCTAAACTGCAGACTATAGTTTGTGGTCTCAAAGACAAGCCAACCTACCCTTTCCCCGGGAGGTTTTGCAAGAATGATGGGGGTCTTCTGAATGAGAGGACCTGGTGGATCCTCGCTTCCATCCTGGAAAGAAAATGATTCGAGTGAGTATTTTGATGTAGAGAAGATAAAATCAGAGGCCGAAGCAGCATATCGTTTGAAGTACCCTTCGCTCCCTCGGTTGGTAATCCCGATCTCGACTGGGTCCGGACAGGTTTTGTCCCGGAGGGCCAACATCTCTGTCCCCTCGGCGTCGCCTCCTCCTGCGGCCTTGCCCATACATGCCGGGTTGACTGTGACCGGACTCGGACATATCGCGACTCACCTGGAACAGCTGATGTTTATAGAAAGCTTGTAAACGACGGGTAGTAGAGCCGAGGTAAAGCTATTAATTATAATGAAAATTATGTTTCCTAAAAGACAGACCTCTAATACCGACGTCTCAATGTATGGCTTTAAATATCGTTAACATTTAAACGTAACAATTAGCTAGGAGCTATCATTATAACTCAAACCTAACTGTGGTTATAAACAACGCTAGCCAAAGCTTCCTGGTGAAGTGTTTATTTCGGGGCTTGGCGTTTGCCGTGTACAGTTCAACTGAGCGGATAAGGAAAGCGCTAATGTTCCACCCGCCTGGAAATCTGTTTTGTACAAAACAAATGCATCGTGTTCGTCATGTAAAAGAAGTCGATTCGAAACACAGTTAAAACATGACTAGTTCCCCCGTTATCGACTATTTTATCACACATATTATATTATATTATATTATATTATATTATATTATATTATAGTCAAGGACTCGCTGCATATTCTCAATTTCAACCAGTATTTGAAACTATTGCTAAAGCACTTTCTGGATGGATGCAAATTCCATTTCGTTGCCTTGTACTTGTGACATGTGCAATGACAATAAAGTTGGATTCTATTCTATTCTATTCCATTCTATTCTATTTTTTCATATTACTAAAAAAACCCACCGTTTTAATATGACACTGATCTAAACAAATTTGGAAGGATAATATTATAAATGAATAAGGAAAATCTATTCTTATGATCTTCTCCTTTGCTTCACATTGTTTAACTGTTTTGGTTTATTTATCCTTTTTATCTTTCTTTCTTAAAACCACTCTTGTTGCTGTCTTTCTGACACAAATTACCCCTGACACTTGTCTCACTCCACTGTGCCTGCACTCTCTTCTTCACCTCTCTTGTGCACTGTCTCTTACTTTGGATGGATGACCCCAGGTATCTAAGCTCATCTACCTTCACTACCTCTACTCTTCACAGCTTCACTCTCACACCTGCCTCTCGCTCATTCGAACATGTATTCCATCTTGCTTCTACAGACTTTCATTCCTCTTGTTTGCTGTAACACGCTCCCTTTAGGCAAACATCACATGTGTAGTGCCGCTTCTATGGATCAAGTCTTACTTCTGCTTACTGACCATCACTTCTCCTCTTAACCCAGCTTAAAAAACTATCTTCCCGGTATAAGCGTTATCCCTCTTTAGTTACTACAGCACCAACATTACCCATGTTCTATGTTGTTCAGGTATCCCCTCACTCTTTTTATTTATCATAAAATGCATATAAAAAGTATGAAAGAAATCTTTAGAAGATGCAGGGGTTTCTTACTGTATAATCTTGGTTTGAGAAAAAAGAGTAAGGCGTGTCATAATTTTCTTTAAGTAAAAATTAATAAAATGAAATAAAATAAAATAAATAATGCATGAAGCATGAAATCGCTTTGCATTAAAGTTGTATTTTTGAATAAATATGTAGACTGAAATTGCAGCAGTAAGCTGCAAAAAAATAAAATATATTTACTCTTTTTATATTTACAGGAAGAAAAATTGAGACTTGCTTTGGCTTGTCCGCTCAGTGGATAAAGCACATCGATGCATTGTGGGAGATGGAGGCTCGTCTCTTCCGGTTTAAACCGGATGTAGATGAGTTCAGAACAGCGATCTTGGACGCCATAAAGGACAGGACGATTTTCCGATGTAAAAGTGAACTCTTCTTCTTCTCTTTGAAATATGGAGACCTGTTTTTTATCCCACGTACAGCTGTATTTGCTCATTACACCAAGTTAAAATGAGCATAAGCTACTTATATTTTAACAGTAAATGAGTTGCACGAACCGTCTGCTGTTACCGGTATTTGTGGACAGGGTAAGTGCATCTAGTATAGTAATAGGTCAGCCACAACAGATAACGTGTGTTGGTTCTTCCAGCAAATCTTGATAGTTAAATGGAAAGGTGGCACTGTGATACTGGAGTGTGTGTGGATGCCGTGAGAAGAGTAGTCGTTACTAAACAAAGTATGATTATTTTAAGTGTTGAAAATTTTTATTGAATTATTCTTTTGATTCTTGTTATTACCCTCTGTACTTTGAGAAAAGTGTAAACTTGTCACAGTTTCACAGGAGGAAGGTTATATGTTGAATTTTTTTGGGGGGGGGGGCGGTTGTGATTATAATTTCATTTGTTTTTGTTTTGCTTTGTTTTTTTCTAGCCATGGCCTTGGTTTACTCAACAACTAAGCTTCCAGATAATTGATTGATTGATTGATTGATTGATTGATTGATTGAATCTTTGTATTGAACATGTTGAAAAAGTACAACAACATATAATTAAAAGAGACAAATGAACAAAGCAAAACAAAAGGAAAATGAGCAACCACAACTACAAATAACTTTCATGTTCAAAAAGGAGAGATTAAGCTATGTAGATGACATTTAAATGTTTTGTTTAGTAATAAATATTAATCAGTTAACTTATGTAGTTGTGGAAGCCAATAGACTGTGCATAAAAGATGGATGTGGAAGCAGATGCCTCTTCTAGCTCCACTCGATGTTGAGTTACAAAAATATTCAGCCTTTTGTGGAGTTGCAGTAAACAGGGGAATTAATGGAAGTCAAAACAGTTTTTCTGTACCTGTCTTTTAAGAACAAATTTAGGACTTTTAATACTTGAGTATTTGGAAAGTGGATTTTTTTTTTTTTTTTAATTATAACTTGGAACTGTAGTTTTTAGCATTTCCATGATGACTTAATTTTTTCTGCCTCACGGATTGCCACTTGACTACCTTAGGGTTCACACTCTTCTTGAAATAAATGTTGCAAGTTGGTTAACTAACTTTAATTCCATTAGGGCATAAAACTGCTAGTACAGACTTGTACAACCCAACTTGTGCTAAAGAATTACCAGAAAGACTTTAAAAGTTGGGCAGGTTTGCTTTACAATAAGGTTTAAAAACTATATACTATATATTTGCCATATCAGAAGCTCTTTAACTTTTCCATATAAAAGATGGATGTAGCTTCTGGTTCTGAAAAGTGAAGCCAGTGCTAAAGTTCCTTAAACATTCCTTGAACCATTCCATCTAATGACCAACAGGGAGCAACTCACATAATAGCAAAACAATGGAGACCCCACAGGCATCCGATTATACAGAAGTCTATATGGAAAACAGCCTTCAGCTACATTGCTCTGTGTTCAGATGAGTATTTTCAATTTTTGAATACAAGTTAATTTAGTTAATTCAGGTTTCCATTAGTGCCATTACCATTTCAGTCTGGTTTCAAAAAGCTAAAATGGCTACTGTAAAAATTCTAATCTAGTGGCTTCATCATGGGTTAATATTTCATTGACTGAATGATGTATTTTTCTGTCTCTTTTATAGTCCACAATGCTGACACATTTCACTGTTGCAGTACTTATTACTGCTCATACCTATGTAAAGAAATTAATTTGGGGGCATTCTGCTGGAAAATGCTAAATCACATGAATCTTCATTTCTGTATTGTGTTCAGTTATGTTTCATATCTTCACACATCATAAGTACAAACAAGGAGCCTGCAGCCATGTGAGCAGGTGTGTGAGGCTGAACTCTTAGTTAATGATATGCTGTGAGCTAGTCATAGGTTCATCTTTTATTTGGTATAACTACTGTGGCATCACCCGTTCTTGGTGTTTTAAAACAACATGTGATGAGTGAGAGGAGCAGATCTAACTGTGACAAGCCATAGGCCAAAGAGCACATTTTTTTTCTTTCTAATGCTCAGAAGCACCAACATTTAGAGTACCGAGAGACCATAAATTTAACAGCCATCTTCCCCTGGTGGCCATTGAAAAGAATGATAGTTTAAGACACTTTGAGGTTGGCTTCACTTTTGAGACACAAAAGCGGCATCTGTCTTTTATACTGTCTGTGCAAGTTAACAGGCAGTTGTTAATGTTAACTAGATGGCACTTAAGAGTTTGTAGGCTTATGAGAATTTAATTCCAACTTTATGTAGACAAAACCAACCTGCTGGGCAAGTTAAAATTTTGTAGCAACACAAGGGAGCACAAGGGTTCAGCAACTGTTCTGGAGATTTTTCTCACAGAGCCTCAGATTTGTGGGAAAAAATGTCAGGTAATCATCAATGTGTGGTTCAATAGAAAATCTAGTTCAACCATTGGTTGTTGAGCCATTTCAGACAGTGTTCTGTGTTTGTAAATCTTAGGAGCGTGTTCACACCCGTAGTTTGTTTCCTGTGGTCTGAATCAGTTGAGTTTGTAAACTTGTAGCTTTTCTCTGTGATTTGGTTTCTTTTCACACAGAAGAATTCAAGAGAACTCAAAGCGAACCGAAGTGCATCACTACAGAACATGTGACAGTGTTCAGTCCACTCATTGGCCACATGTGTCTGGGGCCTATAGGTACAAAAGTAAATACATGAAGAAGGTGTTATATTCTTCCTGTATTTACTACCAAAGCTGGTAGTTGGGATTGATCGAGATCAGCTTGCGTTCACACCTTAACAAACCGCTCTGGCGTTAGTCCACCTCCTCAATGGGATCTTGGGTGCGGTTGTTTTGGCCCACACCCGAGTGCAATTATTGTGCTCACACCTGCACAAACGGACCACATCAAGGGGGAAAATATACCAGAGTTTGATTTAAAGGGACTAAACACTGCATGTGTGATTTCTGCTTTGATGACTGTGTTTTGACCTCAAATGTGGATTTGATCTCAAACATTTCAAGAGATTTTTGTCTTTTCTGCTTAAAATTCACAGACTGCGCAGCTACTTATGTCAGCAGCCTCGAGCAGCGACGAAGATGTGCAACCGGCAGCAAAATGTTGGGAATGTGGGAAGAACATCCACAACTTAAAGAAATTGATGTCACATTATAAAAGCCACAATACCAAAGCCACCTGCCACATCTGCAAGGTTACTTTCCGTCGCCTGACATCACTCTCCACACACCTGGATAACGCGCATCTGCCACCAGTCTGCAAAAAATGCCATCAGTTTTTCAGCAATGTCTGGGAGCTGAACAAGCATGCAGGGAAACACTGTACGGACTCTGAGTTTATTCAAGAAGATTCCTCTTTGATTTGTAAGAGGCAGAGCAGTGACAGCTCTCCTAAGGAGAAGACAATGCAGCAAAATGCAGATACTGTTCAACGTGACTCACTGTCAGCACTGAGGTCTAAACAGAGAGCTGAGATAAAGCCTGAGACACCTAAAAACAGTGTGGCGTATATACTGGGTGCAGATGATGAAGATATTAGCACTGAAAGTGATTCCGACATGGCAGAAGATTCAAAAAGCTCTGCTTCTGAAGATGAAGTCATGACACACTCTAAACCTAATAAACTGCATCCAGAACACTCTGAAACAGATGTTCGCTCCAACTCCAGTTTGCCCAATGATTCTGGTCATTTTTCAGACTGTCCAGTTTCCCAGACGACATGTGCACCCTTTCCTGCTGCCAACAGTGTAATGTGCACAGTGTGTGGCAGAGGTCCGTTTAAGTCAATTAAGCTCCACATGCTGCACTGCAGTGGCGTGAGAGTAAAATATCAATGCTTTCTGTGCAAGAAGGCCTTTCTAACTGAGAGTGCTGTTAAGAAACACCACTTGGCTCTGTATGCCTGTGACATCTGTGGCCAAGTTTTCAGTCATAAGAACTTGTACTATAGCCACCAGTGTCCCAAAGGGAGCAAATCGCCTTTGGTGCTCTTCTGCTCTGAGTCGATGCCGAAAGCATGCAACATATGCAAATTCCTTTTTACCTCTGAGAAATATTTAGTTGAGCACGTAACCAAAGTTCACACGTCAGTGGTCAGCACCAAGGCGTGCACTTTTACTACTCCATCACTGGTGAATGGAAAGGATAACCGAAGAGCCCAGAGCACAAAAGTCCAGCTCCAGTCAGCCAAGTTCGTGAGCAAGGCCATTAATGGAACACACAGTGATGGCCAAACGTCAGGGACAAATGGTGCCCTAGCTCAGCCAAACCAACTGCCTTCAAGTCACCTTCATGCCCCTTTTGCTGTCCTTTCCAGCCCCCCTGACACAAACCAAGAGGGTGCGCTCTCTAACCCCCCCTCACAACCAATGCCCACCATCCTGGCCATGTTTGAGAATGACAGCCATCGTTTGGCTTTGATGAAACGCATGAACACCAGCTGGCGCTCCAAGGTGCCTTACCCTTGCAGGCAGTGCGGCGCCGTCCTGCGGCAGCCCTCGCTCATCATCAGCCACCGGTACCTCCACCGAGGCCGCCGGTCGCACCAGTGCCCGTGCGGACGAGCTTTTAAACACCGGCTGCACCTCCTGCGACACTGTGTTCAGCACGCGGAGGCCATAAGCTACATCTGTGTCAGCTGTGGGGACACTTTCACAGGAGCCAAACTCCTGGCGCAGCACCTGAAGGGCCGGTCTCTAAAGAAATCTCCCTCTGGCTGCACGTGGAAAAGAAAAGTCAAGAGAACGTGCAGAATGACTTTCATGTGCGACTGCGGAGAACTGTTTCTCAGGCCTTCAGCATACATATGGCACCAGCTTAAAAACAGGACAGCAAGTAACAAATCAAAGAAGCCTACGATGTGACAGAAGTACGAACAGATCAGCTTTTATTTCTCCAAGCAACAAATCAAAATAGATATTCCACACATGACACCTGCTTGTCACCATTCTGTTTAATTCATGTGTCCCCCAGTGACAGAAATAAAGCATAAAGCAAACATAAACGCACCCATTCTAAATGACTTTGAATTGTAAGCATGTCTTAGATGGTTATTAACATGTTTTTACCATGTGCAAATGTTACATATTTAGGTTCACATACATTTCTCTGCTGCTACACTAACTACTGGAGTTAAAAAATAAAATTTAAAAAAAAAAAAAAAAAATGAAGGTAGCCAACAAGGAGTTTTTTTTCCAGCACTGGATTAAGTTTAAACAAAACTCCAGTTAATCCTCCAGAGAGAGCGCGAGAGATAGAGTTGGTCCAGTTTTGCAGCTGTTCTCACAAAGTGCTTTCTTATTAGTGACATTTGTACGGCGGTTTGATTAATCTTGTTTTCTGTTTTAGTACAGCTGAAAATGTTATGCTCCTTTGAGACACTGAAGAAATTATCAAGAAGAAAATCGTGTATTTTTTTTTATTATTATGATTATTGTTATGTGATTTAATATTAGCAGTCCCAAACATTTTGTTGTTTAATCATGTGACCACTAGATGGAGCAGTTGGATTGCTAAAAGATGAGCTTATAAGGCCACTGAAGTTTCTTCATTCTCAACAGGTGTAACGTGTTGGATGTTTTCCTTCCGTCAAACTGTTGCCGACGCAAGTCTGCAAGTTTCAGTTAATAGCCATGGGATCCCTTCGACTTACAGTTTGCAATAAAACTCTTTTCATCAAGCTTAATTTGATATTCACTTCATTCTTTTCTCTCACCAAAGTCCATTTACCGTTAAACACATTTTCATTCAACCTTTACTTAAAGGGCTACAGGAGAGCACAACAGTGATGAATTATTGAGGCATTGTATGTCTCTGATGAAGGAAAAATGGTTGGATTAACACTGAAGTACTGCAAAAATTAAAACATGCAAAATGGCTTATTCCACAGGAATAAGCTAGGAATGTACAGCATCAATAATATCTTGCAAATAGCAGTTTACAGATCTGTTGTTATTGCAGATTAAAGGATCCTCCACAGTCCTTGACTGAGATCAGGTCAGTTCTTGGGCTCCGTCACAAATCCCTTTGCTTGAAAATCCAGCAAATTTCCTGAAAATGCACTCGGATTTCCCAGCAGTGAATTTAGGTCTTATTTTATCTGTATAATTTAACAGCAGTGAGTCACTGTGCAGTGCACTCAGAATGGGGCCAAAAGATGATCTTTAGTGAGTATGCCAGTCCTCCAAGTGGTTCAGCATGTTAAGAGTCTAAAGCAGCTCTGGTTGGAGAGGATTCATGGATACTTCAGATGAAAACACTACGGACTGTTTTTAACAACTGTGTGTAGTCGTGTCACCTACAAAAAAAACAACAAAATAATTTTGTTATTCTCCAAAGCGAATATACGTATGATATACGACATCCTGCAGTGTGTTTTTAGCAGATCTGTGCAGTGACACTGGCATCTGTAAGTGTTGTTTACCTGATCTCTGGGTTGCGGTGGCGTACAGCCTGAGACAGCAGATCAGACGTTTGTTGGAAGCAGCGACTCAGCTCGTCCAGCTTCTGCTCCATGGAGAGGATTCGCTGCTCCAGCTCCCGATAGGAGTTATTCCAGTTGGCACTGAGGTCGCACATAATCATCTGCATCTGTTGAAATCCACCACACAACACAAATATTTTGGCTTTGAAAAAAAACACACTTGGAGTTCAAACTAGAACCAAAAGTCTAACGTTACTGAACTCTGTGCAGATACATTTTAAAAGTATGTTGCAGAGTTTGTGTGGATTACTGACTGATTGACAGTGATTTTGAGGGAATCAGACAAAAACATTTGGATCGCTTTTTGTTTTGTTTGAAGCTGTTTGTTTTTCATGCTGCGGCTCAGCTGCACTCAGTCAGTAAGCAGGAGTAGATTGTTAGACCATAACTGACTGTAAAGTAACCATAGAACGGGTTACTTAGTGAAACTGGGCACATTTTCATATAATTCCAGCAATTACAGCGCTCCAGAATTACATTTGTGACTCTCACTGGGTGATGTCTTTTTAATGTGTTTTTTCTTCATGGAAACCTTTTCTGTGCCTGTTCACGTCTGACAAATTAAAATCTCATCATCCACATTTTTTGTATGCATTTATCCTCTATGTCTTCAAAGAAACCCCAAACAAACAACAATATTGAATTTTGGATTCCTCCTCGTAGCTGGCAGATGTCACACCCAGTGTGGTCTTCTGCTACTGTAGCACATCTGCTTCAAGGTTCAACATGCTGCGCTTTCATAGATGCTCTTCTGCATAGCCTGGTTGTAAAAAGTGGTTATTTGAGATTTGAGTTACTGTTGCCAGTCTGCTCAGTCTCCTTTGACATCAACAAGAAGTTTGTGGCCAGGGAACTGCTGGTCACTGGATATTTCCTTTTTTTCAGAGCATTCTCTGAAACCCCTAGACATGGCTGTGTGGGAAAATCCCAGCAGATATATGAAATACGCAGACTAGCCCGTATGGCATCAACAACCCTGTTTTAAAGTCATTTAAATCACCTTTCTTCCCCATTCTGATGCATGGTTTGAATTTCAGCTGGTCGCCTGGACCTGACGTACAAGCCTAAATGCACTGAGTAGCTGTCAGGTGATTGGGTGATTAGAGATCTGTATTACAGAACGATTGAGCATGTATACCAAATGTAATGGTCGGTAAGTGTAAATAAATGGAGTTTTACAGTGAATCATATGTGCTGTTATTTACCTTTGGGAGATCCACCATCTCACTGACGTAATCTCTTAGTTTTCTTTGTTTAAGGCGTAAATGCCGAAATCTGTGAAGTTAAAAAAAACAAAACAAATGTAAATGTGATGTTTGAGCCACGTGGAAAAATTCAAACTGTATTTTTTTAAACCTTATTCTAAATGCTATACTGAGGCACAGGAATGGGAACAAAACAAATGCTGTGAAGTGTTGATCATCCAATATGAGTGACTACATTGAGATAAAACACTTACCAAAACTCTGATTTGAGGAATATTCTGACAATCAAGTATTCCATTACTCAGTATGGAAAGAGTCACACTGAGTTTGTTGAAATGCTATAAAACATTGCTAGAAGGTTTGCGAGGAACGTGGAAAAGGTCTAAATTTAGTACCTTAAATAGACAATCCAGACAATCAGCTAACAAAGACGTGAAAACCAATTTTGCAATCAAGCACCTGGTCAGACAGCATAAGGGTCTCATTACAGTATATACTGTAACTCTTAAAGTAGAGAGGTGCCTTCTTCTCACACTTTCCACACAGGGTTTATTTATAATAGTTCAGAACAGTTCAAAGCAGGAAGTACGACCCCGTTCACACAGGCTGACATATTCTCGCACATGTAATGCTGTTGTCAGGATAATGGACCACATGATCAGCGCTTTGGACATCCTGTCTTGTGTAATCCACTTGTTCAACTACAAGCAGACACAATTTATGGAGGAAAAAAAGCGATTCTTCTTAAAAGTATCTCCCGAAAGGTTTGCACAAGAGCTTGTCAGTTATTTTCAAACACTTCAAATAATCATTTAAAAAAGGGGCCTTTATTTATTTACTTGCCAGGAAGAACTTTACATTGGACTCTGAAGAATAATAAAGCAGACACTTGTTCACACATATCCTGTCCACATAAAAGAGGCAAACAAATCTAATTAGTGATCTAAATTAGCCTCTTTAAACTGGTGACTCTGTGGTTAAGCATGTTGACAATTAGTTAATGACCCATAAAATACACATGTAAGGCACACAGACCACCACCCACATACTGTACATCCCTCACACAGACTGAAACACGCACGCAGACATCCTGCCTGAAGGTATTATTTTGCAATACAGTAACTCACACTCTGATGGCTTCCAGAAGGCATCTCTGGTGTTTTCTGTGCTCACCGCGGTTGCCCTTTGTCACGTTTGCACGATGAAGAAGCCAGCATTCTCTTAGCACATTAGCAGCGGCATGGCGGATCTGGGAAAAGAAACATTAGAACTGACTGCTTAAACATACAGAAATGTGGTGACAGCACTTAACATCGATCAACTTTGCAAGTTCGACCGATAAAAGTCGTGCAGAGCCGCTAACTGTTAACTTTTAAAGATTTTAGTACAGCACACGTCGTCCAGGCCAGCTGATGAAATCCAGATAGCCTTTCCTGTTCCACCCTTTTGTACAATGATGCTGTTTTCAGATAGTGGCTGTTATGGTCAGTGAGTCTTATATACAGGAATTTACAAAACAGGCCATAACGGCTAAACTAGGAACCTGAGATTTCTAGATTTCTCTTGTATTCTCCTGTTTTGTTTTGGTTTTTCTTTGATTCTATTCATGTCTGTTTACCTTCCTGCTCAAATCACTGTAACTACCCTGTGATGATGTCACTATGACCTTGTTGTGAGGGTTATTAATAGAGGTTGTCAGTGTTTTGCATCCAGATGTCTTCCCTTGTTCCCATCAGTGTAAATCTGGACTGCACCAGTAAGCTCAGGAGGATGCATGCACATGCACACACACAAACCAAAACAACCAAAAGCGAGGCATAAAGATGCACCTTGTGACAGGATGCAGCCACCAGGAGAGAGGAAATGGTTGTATCCTCCAAAGCAGTGCTTCTACTTCAGTTAGACATTGCTACACGGTTTGGGGAGGAGCTTTACCGCTTTATACAAAACACAGCTTTAAACCAAGACTGCACAATCTGTCAGTCGTTGCACATTTTTGCGTATTACTGAGACACTGAAAATGATTTCTTGTAAGCTTCCCTTTTTCCCATCAACAAGCAGACACTTGAAACTTCCACACTCCTCTCCTACTCACTTTCAGACACCCTTAAAAGCAAAACACACGCGTAAGCAGTTTCCTGCCCACTGCTGCACAGGCCTGAAGTGACACAAGTTTCTTTCCTGACAGAGATAAGATTATTTCCTCTGTTTGACGCCTTGAAAAGGCCATCAAGAGCCTGGCAGATCTCCCTTCTCTCTTCCCACACTATCCTGTAGTAAAGGAATCAAACACCAAAGCGTGCATGCAACATGGAAAGCAGTGACTCATCCATCCTGACATCTCGATCCGTTTTATCCTGTCTCTTGTTTGGCTTACAACACTGCAGCTACCAGTGATGGGACGGAGGGTAATTGATGGTTACAGCATGTTTATTGGATTGTTGGACAAAAATTTTCATGCAAATGCTACAAAAATTAGAGCCACTATTTATGAGAACGTCCACACAGCTCAGAAAATGTATGTGTTACTCTTTTATATTAAAATAAATTGTTATCAGGATTATTTTTTGTTGGACAAGAGAGCTGTTGATGTCATTTATATTTAGCTATTAGTAAACAATATTTTCTTTAAACTTTCACAGAATTTTGAACCATAAAAACTCAAATTCTCCTTTTCTTGTGGCTTCCTTTTTATTACCCAGAATACCAAGTATTCAAAGCATACCAAAGTGTATTAGTTTGTTATATCAATGCTGTGTAGCAATGCAGCACAGACTTCCAATTACAACTGCATTACCACACATTGTCCCATTGACTCTGACAGCAACAAACACGGACATGGTGTTCATTCTGAGGGATTATCTCAATTAAATGGTTCTCAAATCTGCACACTGAATGTGGGTATGAACAGTTACCAATAGCTGTCCGGAGACCTACTTCATGTAGCCCAAAGGATATATGATTTGCAGTGATTGCAGGGGGGAAAACAAGCAAAACCACAAATATCAACTTTGAAGTAAAATAATAATAAGCAGGAAAAGACCCATACATTCAAATGTCACATGACAATTACAGACTATTTCAAATGGAAGCAAAGAAAAAACAAAAAAAAGAAAAAATTTGATAAAAAGCCCTGCTGGCTGATTACTGTGTGTTTATACAGGTTTGCAGAAAATTGTTGCATGCTCTTACCCTTTTAGAAATCTGGATATCCATCATGAAGAAGTGCACATGTTTCTCTCCTTTGTTCAGCGCCAGCTTCTCTGTAACAATTGCAACCAGCATGGCGGTGCAGGCAACACCCTAAAACCCAGGACACACAGAGCTTTTAGTATTTTAGCTGTCGCCTCAACAGATTATCAGCGATTATGTAAGACTGATCCAGAATACTGAGACAAAACTGATGAGCCTGAATTTGGGGTTTAAGATCATCGACAGTGGCCGGCATGTCTTTTGACGTGTCCATTACCCTCTAAGGAAAGAACTTCTTCAGAAAACTCAGTGTTGATCCTCGTACTTCCATCTAATAAATCAAAACTATATTTACACAAAAAGTTCAATGCTTAGACAGGCCTCAGTGGCACTAAAATAGTGTGGGTTTCCTCTGAGAATAGCTTAGCGCTATTCCTGGATAGGGAACTACAGAATGATGGTGAATATTCGAATGGGTCTCAAAGCAAAACACATCCACATCTATAAAAAGATGCATCAATGGAGACAGAGACAAAACACTGCACTCATATCCATTACGGATAAAGATAAAAGTTGACCAGATTTTACCTGTTTTCCACTTTTCAGCTTGCATTAGAAAAAGAGGAGAGAGAGAAAGAGGGGAGAGAAAGACCAAGCGTGAGCAATAAAGCTTGAGCCAGAGTTCTGAAAGATATATTTATCCTTCATTCCACCAGCCACAAAATATCTATCATTACATCGTCTGCTAAACCTGGGAGGTACAAACTTTTTCCTTGGATCCATCCTCACACAGGGATGGGATGCAAACAGTGGTGTCAACTCCTTAAAACAGCTGCAAATTGAGTTATAGCTGGACAGAGGCCAAAGTGCTGAACATTGAGGCTTTCAACCATATTACAGGTGTGAGTATCACCCCAAGTTTCTCGCTCCCAGAGCTGCCCTGATGGGAGTGGGAAATCTATTTTTTTCCAAACCCTGGGCACAGGTTGGCACACCCTCCTGTTGTAGTGGTGCCAAAGGCAATAAACCACCTAAAATGGATATGGTGGAAAGTTTTGCCTTATAAGGGGGGAACTTAATGAAAACAAGGGAGATGGAGAAAGAGAGAGGAAAAGATTGGGAGGACTGTTTTCCACTCTGTCACAGAGGTGTCTAAACCGGACTTATGCCCACATCCAGAGCCATGGCCGAGATTCTTATCTGCTTGTACCAGAATTCAAGGCAGCAGCAAAATGTGTTGCCATTTCAAACACGGAGCCACTCCTCGCTTGCCCTCGCTTGACCTTTCCTTCCAGCTTTTTTTCAGTCTTAACTTACCAACATTTTTGCATTGACATTAAAAACTAACTTGTTTTAAGAAAAACATGTCACTTTAAGATGTTTATATATGTCCTTTTTTGCTCTTTTACACATAAAAAACCTTAAACCTGGCTGTAATTCTCTGAGACACTATGGCGCACTCAGCAGAACCATCACACTTCACACAGATCTTTGTGCAAACTGCACAGGGTACACTGCATGCTGACAGCTTCCCTCCCTCAGTCTTTTCATGTGAGCGCCTGGTAATATCAAGGTCTTGCAGAAGTACACTGTGTCAACTTACAGCTGCAATCGAAATCACACACACACACACAGAAGGGAAGGAAGGCATTCAGGCAAGAAGAATTTAATGTATCCAAGATAACTAGTGGAACAGTGCAGAATAGGCTGGATTGCAAACAGTGGAGAAGTGAACTGAACCAAACTGAACTGACCTGAAAATGAAATAGGAAAAATGAAATAGGAAAATGGAGGAATAGTTGTTGCAGTGGAACAGAAGGGAATGAAACAAACCAGAGATGATGCACGTGGAACAGAACATTAAGGGTGAGAAGGCAGAATAAAGTAGAACAAATTACACTAAAATCCACGGAGAAGGGATTCGATAAAACATAATAAACCTGAGCAGACGATAACAGATGTTAATAGATAGCATATCGATTTCATGCTATCCATGAAATCAACATGTAATACAGTGTGACAGAAGAAGAAATGGAACAAAAGGGGAGATAACAGGAAATTCAACCTATTTAGAGACAACATAGTTTGACAAAGTGAAAACAGTGACAGAAACTCTTGGTTTTGTGTGTTATTGTCTGTTTTTGCACTCAAAAGTGTGTCAGGTGGTTTCAGTTATAACAAAGACAAGCAAAGCAAAGATTAAAAAACCTCCACTCCCTGTGCCTCCCGATTGAATTGAGTGTTTTTGTCTCACAGCTACAGTAAGGAGATAACAGTATGTACAGTGAGACAGCTTTTATCATTTTGTCTCCATACATCACCACAGAGGACTCAAACAGTCAAGACTGTTGTGCAGACTTTTAGCAGTATAACAAAAGTATTCAATTAAGGAATTTAGGAATTACAGTATACACATTCCCTAATTTTCAGAGGCTCAAAAATAACTGGAAAATTGAATGCCAAGTAGTTTCAGGTAAATTATGTCTTTTTCCTTTTTATTCCATGACAAAATAAGCAGATAACAGATTTGGAATTGATTCAAAGTGTTGAATTTGCATTTGCTGAATGTTTCCTGTAAACAGCAAACAGGAGGCCATCATTGGGCTGAAAAAACATATTAAAGTAATCAGGGAGATAATGAAAGCTGTGAACATTCAGCTATAGTCTTAAAAAGAAGGCATGACCTGGTCATCTCAGTAACAAAGCAAATGCCCTGAAAGACCACTAGCAACTAAAGTGCATGATCACAGAATTATTACCATCGCTAAGAAAATCCCCTTCACAACATCTAGAGCGCTCCTCAGGAGGTAGACACTGACAATGTCTACAATCAAGACTCACTGAATGGAATTACAGAGGATTTACAACAAGGTGCAAACCACTGGTTAGACTCTAGAACAATAAAGCCAGATTAATCTTTGCCAGAAAACATCTAAGTGAGACTGAAAACTTTACAAACATCAAACTTTGAAGGCGACTGCAGTCCATGGGTGCTAGAATTTAGGCAGTCATCAACTTCATCAAGTTCATCAAGTTGTATATAAATGATTGTAATTCCTCATGGAATACTTTTGTTAAACCTCTGGAATTTAAGATGAAAATCTTTATGTTTGTCTTTTTCCTAATACTTCTGGGCCTTACTGTACACAGCAGGACTTGTTGATGTCTCTTAATATGTTTGTTATTAATTATATTATTTTTTTAACTTTAAGATATTCTATATGTAATTTAAACTGTTTTGTCATTGTTTTATATTTGTAGCACTTTGGCCAACATTGTTGGATGTAAAGTGTGTTATAAATAAAGATGCTATGCTAAAGATGCTACACTTCTTTTTTCCCTTTTTCATACACTGTCTGACACAAGGCCAAAACAATCATTTGATGAAGAACAAGCATTGTGTGTTTTATTTTATTCAGTATGCCCTTAGTTGCTATATGAATCTAAAATAATTTTCAGAACTATATTTTCTCAAATCAGCTTAGTTACCATGACTCCAGTGAAGAGACACACGGCCTTGCCACAGTTGGTTTTGGGTGCCACGTCCCCATAGCCAACTGTGAGGAAGGTGATGGCTATGAGCCACAGCGCTGTATCCATATGGCCTGTTGATTCTTTGGTCTGCCTGCAGGGGAAACAACGTAGCACTGAGACTGAAGTGTAATGAAACGATGTGTTAGTCGAGTTAAAAAATAAACACTTCCACAATTAACCCCCCCCCCCCCCCTCAGCTGTTAAACTGTATGAAACAGAAAACATTATTTTTTTATTTATTTGTATTTATGGTTGTTTCTTTGTTTGTTTTCTAATATCACTGCTTAGTTCTCTAATCCTATTCAACAACTGCTCTGGACCAGCTGAGTATAAGTACCAGCTGATAATTTTGACTAATATCAGTCTAATCCAGCAACCTGTTCATAGATACAGTTACAGGCTATATCACTTCTTATATTTAACTATTTCAGTGAATCAGCAAATACAATTAAGAGCTGAAGTGATGCAATGCATAAATTGTATTTATGACACTCTCCCTGACTCTCTGAGGTTCTCATTTTGTTTCTTCACATCTCAAACACAGTCTGTTTGATGAAGGTGTGGTATACTAATCAAACCTCCTTATCAGTGCAGATTTTTTTACAGCACTCAGGAGTTCGGGAAGTCAAAACCAGTATAAACTTGTAAAACATCAAAAGTACAAGCCCAATATAAACTTTGCTGAAGCCTCACAGCTAGATAACATAGCATGTTATCCGTCTGGCTCACGGATCTAGTAATCAGCTAGCATAATGGTTGCGTGTTGACAGATTTGGTGAAATTATCTGCTATCAGTAATAAGCTCTTTTATTACTTCTGACAAATCAAAATGTCAAAATATACACGAATGCGAGAAAGAAGCGAAAAACTGAAGGCAAACCTCCCATTAAGGTTCAAACGAACAAATGACCTCACGCTGTTTAAACAGCCAGGCAGATTGCAGAGGATCAGGCTGACATTTAGCTGGCAGACGTCAAAGAGAATTTTGTTACGGGAGAATTATGAAATCATTTATTGGAAATCCATTTTGAACCAGAAAGTCAAACTGACTATCAAACCCTGAAGAGGAATGTTAAACTACTGGAGAGCATTTTTGGTTTTCTGTGTATAATAGTCAGTTGACATCTGGGTGAAGATGGAAGAGAGATTAAGAAAAAGAGCTAATTAATTTTTTTTTTTATGAGAAAACCTTCATTTTGCCATTGAAAATGTTTGGTTCGTGACTTTAGAAAAACACGTGATCTTTCAATCTGTGGTTTCTGATTCCAGTAAAAGGTCAAGTTCACAGAAAATGTGAACATGTGATGATTAAAGGTGACAATAAAGACAATTAGAATTCTTTTAGAGTGACTTTTTTGTTGTGTTGTCTTCAGGTTCGACTTGTTGAACAGGCCCTGCTCTCTCGTAAAAGTCAAAGCAGCAAATAAAAAGATGACACTACTACTCTATGTCAAAGCATTATTGAATTATAGGTCCCAAACACAGATCCCTTTATTACTATACAGTTTTTTTCCCTCATGACTTTTGTTTTGGCCAATTATTTTAATATTTTCCATTAAAACAGTATTCAAAATGTATAGAAAATTTATATACTAAATCTGTACAGCATATTGGTCCTTTTATGATTACACATATTTTTCTATTATAATGACTGCATTCGTGCAAATGAAAAATCAGTTTAATGCGATTCTGAATCAGTTTGATTACACAAAGTCTCAGTTGTGCTTCATACCTCTCACACAGTGTAAGCATCCAGGACACAGTGAGCCAGAAGAACAGGATGAAGACTAGCAGCATGCGTGCCGGGTGTTTGTTCATCAGTACCTTGAGAACAAATCGAAAGGTGAAGTTGATATTGTTGAGTGAGCCTATGCTCCTGTAGGAGGCACTCAGCAGCACTTTGCTGTGCAGCAAGATGGCTCTGTGCACCAAGTACAAGCGGAGGAACATCAGCACTGATAACAGCAGCTCCATGTCCATCAGGGCCTCGCCGTGGTGGCTGGAAACACAGAGTGGAGATGGAGTGGGAACGGTGGAAGAGGAGTTCACATGGAGGCCCACCCCCCAGTATGATCCAACAGGATGGATAACACAAACTAACAGCTCCAGGGTGATGACAATAATCCTGTGGCTGGTCATGGCGATACGCCAGTCCACCTGGTTGTGGTCAATGATGAACAGCTGAGAGATGAGGAAGGACAGTAAAGAGTAAAAATAGAAAGGAATTTGATCAAAGTGCAGTTGGAGATGGAAGACAATAACATTACAGTTGCATCTTCTTCTCATACTGTGGATATGATATGTAATGAAATGTAATGATATGCAATGATGGTATGTAAATATGGTGTAAATAAAATCTGTGATTTTTTTCTTCAAAGCTTATGTCATTAGCTTCATCTTCCATTTCTATTTCACTTACTATATGTTTATACATCACTTTGCATTTAATCATTTGTTACTGTCTGGCTCTCTTCACAGTCTGTTTTTTTTCTTCTTTTCTCTTCTGCCTGGTTCTGCTGGCGGTTTCTTCCTGTTTAAAGGGAGTTTTTCCTTCCCACTGTCGCCAAGTGCTTGCTCACAAGTGGTCGCCCAATTGTTGTGGTTTCTCTGTATTATGAAAGTGCCTTTACCTTAGAATATGAAGCACTTGGGGGTGACTGCTGTTATAATTTGGCGCTATATGACTAAAACTAAACTGAATTGAATTTGCCTACAATATTTGCTAATGACATTAGCAGGGTGCTTTCATTTTGCTGATGTGTTTTTTCAACTATATGACTTCCATTTCTCTCAGTTTCCTCAGTAAAGTTATTATGGGGAATAAAAAGTTGTTAGAAAGAACAAAATCCTTTGGGATACACATAGTATAATCTCATTATATGTATTACTACGACATGCATACTTTGCATTATAAGCGGGAAAGATTGCAAGTATACGATAGTTGGGCTGTGCTAAAAGGGAAATGATAAGAAAATTATTTTTGGCCCGCTAAAGATTTGAACCAGAGATATTTGACAGAAACCTGTGAGATAAACTATGAATGTGTATTGAAATTTAGTCTCGGATATTTCCACTTCTTCAATTTGCAGCTTTATTTTGTTTAAGAAAGTGAAGCAGGGACATTCTTAGAACTTCCTCTTTCATCATTTCGTTAATTATTACTTTTTCTTTACTCCACCGACTGAGACACTTTGACGCTTTTGAGACAGTCTGAATGATTTAGCCTGCCACTTCTGACACCAGTTACAGCATGCATCACTGTACACTGTCTCTATATCAGTCCCCACCCTAAGCCTGTCCTTCCTTATCTCCTCTACACACTTGGACAGTACCCCTCTTGTATCAGGTACACGTGACTTATGACCAAACTAAACACTGTAGGTAAGAATACAAACCCAGCAGGCAAAAATAAAAGAAACTGTTACTATACAGACACACAGTTCTTTCTGCACTTGTTTTTGTTACCACTCTTAAACATGCATGCTGTTACTGTGCAAGAGGGGAAATGAAAGAATGTTTACTCTGTTTAATTTCAACCAAATCCCTTCATGTATATTAAATTCCCACACAAATCGGCAGCGAGCCATGTAGACTGGAAAAACATTACTGCTGCAATATTGTGCATGCCTGTGTGGGCTGAGGTTTTTATTTGGGGTTTTCCTGCATGCAGCAAATATCACAGATAATCAGTGTTGGGGCCACCAGACATGGCCTGAGAGGGGCTTTTTAAAAAGTTGCCTTTAAGTATCTCTAAGAAAATAGAATTTTAATCAAATTAATGTTGAGTGACATTAAATTACAATAAGTAATGCCAAAAAACATAAAAAGCATACTCACCTGGATGTCCTTATAATGGAAAGCTGTAATGAGGATCAGAAGACACCCAGTTGACAGGCTGATGGAGCAGTTGATGATCAATGCAATGTTTGAGCCCTGAGAAGAAAACAGATAGAGTTAGAGAAAACCGAACCATGAGTGATGAAAACACAGCTGCTCTTCTGTAATGTCTAAAATTTCACCACTTTTCATGTTTTCAGATATCAAGGTTTGATATAGCTCAAGAACTTGATAGCTGCTAGTCCCTTCTGTAGCACTGAGTG
>NC_031976.2:17111343-17346343 GCF_001858045.2 Oreochromis niloticus | reverse complement strand
GAAAAGGTAAAAAAAAATAAAATCTTGCATTCTTAACATCAGAGAGATGTTGCTTTGTTTTTACTACCTCTTCATCCCATTTTTTTTTTACATTCCTGCTGTCTAGTTGGTGATATACATTGAAATCTCTCTGTTGTTCCATATGCCCATATGAGTTCAGAATATATTATTTAGAAACGGAAAATTATAAAGTGAATGTTTGCTGAGTAAGTCTTAAATCAAGAGTAGGTGAAAAATTAAAGCATTTGCTAACAAATGTTTAAAGAAATAATAGTAATTACCCCCAAAAATTCAACCAAATGAAGGGAAGCATCCATTTATCTTCTTTAACTTGTCCAGTTCAGGGTTGCAGACAATCATTCATGCTCACATTTATAACTACGGTTAATTTAGAGTCACCCTATGCCCACCCTGGATCTGAAGCCAGGACCTTGATGCCATGAGGCAACAGTACTAACCTCCAAACTACCATCCCACTAAAGGAAAGCAGTAAACGAAATAAAATCCATCTTAATCAAGCTGCCACCTTTGTTTGAGGTCTACATTATACCTACCAAGCCTCAGGCTCACCACCCATCCTGATGATATACGCATGCTGTGTGTTCATATTTTCAAAGAATGCCAGTGACTGCCCAAGTTTCTTAGTGCAAAGGGCATAACCATGCAAACCTATGTTCACTATCAGCAGCTAATTTGCAGGCAATGTAGATTCATAAAAATGAAACAGGAAAAGCAACCACCGAAACATTAAACTCATCACAGCAAAATAATCAGCAAAAATGGATCATCTAATCAAAGATCAAACAAAACGGGGGAGAAATTCTTTTTTCACACATGCAGGGCACCCACACTTGGTAGCCGTGACCCAATCCCCATAGTGGAAATGACTTCTGTGTGAGTTTTGCTTTTGATTGATATGGGTTAAAAGTGATGTAAAGCTTTCTCTTTTGAATTTTACTTATGTAAATGTAGGCTGTGCAAGCCAGCTGTGTGGGTGTGCTGCAAGTACTACACATCCTGTTCTTTAAAAAAAGTCAGTGTAGTTAGTGGATGAAATGTAGCCACGTTAAAGTTGCGATAATGATATTAACATTCATTATCAGGACTTTCACCTGCTTGGCACACGGGATGCTTTTTGACTAAGTTTAAATATAATCTGCAAAGTAATGATTAGTGAGAGGTGCTGTTTCTTACAACAATAGGATGCTATAAAAATGTATGGGCTGTCTAACCAAATGATGTTTCCTGTATGAGACAAAAATCTCCCATTTATGTTCAGGCGGACCAATCTGTCACCAACTCTGACTTTTTTTTTTGACCTGCAATCTCAGAATCACTCAAATGCGTGCAATAATGATCGAATGCTCACATTTTCAGTCTTGGTGCATGGAACTTGTTTCAAACTGTAAAAGCCAGTTAATTAAAAAAGCAGCAGAAAAGATGACACAAGGTCACATCCAAGTCAAAGTGCACCCCCCTGGCAACTAGAACAACCGAAGTCAAGACAGAGAGACCATTAGACTGGCCATGCAAACGCTGTAATTATACACTAAATGATGTGGAAAGATCGCCTGAAGTACCGTTAACAATCATGCTGCAGGGGAAGAGGAGAAATGTGGAAAAACGTTCCATAAATAGCCTTGTTTTTGTGCATAATCACGAAAAAGGTTTGCTTGAATATAACTTTGTAGACGATTGTTAACTTTAATAGGACTGTTCCAAATATATGCTGAAGCATACATAAAAATGACATAAAAACAAATAATAATATATGGCGCACTTCCAGGGAAAGATATAGATGCTATGTTTGATTAACGCTGCTGTTATATGATCAAAAAATCCCAACCCCTCCCCAAGAGTCCATGGTGCAGCTCACATTCATGACTTTGGCACTGTATGAAGCTACAAAAAAGTATGAATCCTGGCATGAGTTATATAAGCTATGGTTAAATCAGAACTAAAGCCTCTCCAAAATAATATGCTTTTACTGTGGGCAGAGAACACTTTTCCAATGCATCAGCATTTCCATCATACCAAAGCCGATGCCTGCTGTTAGGAGCAGTTGAACAGCACCTGTTCTTGGTTCATATTTGTAAACTGAAATTCTGAACTCATATTTATGCCAGTACATTTAGTTTCACCATCATAATTTCTCCAGATCAATCTCATTGAATGTAACAGACAGAGTGGTGTACCTGGTGTGTATTAGAAATGTGAGGCTCTCTGACAGCATGATCAATCCCTGACTTCACAGCATGGATGTGGTCTGATGTTCTGCAGCACACGTGGTAGCTTTTTTCCACATGTGGAACTGGCGTGTACTGGGGGAGGGGTCAATCATTTGCTGATTGTGTAGAGTGGCGTTGTTATCCACTGAGATCTGCATGTTAATGTCATGAGTCTGTGCTACCAAATAGACTGTCTGGAAATGAACTAACTAATCAGCAGGTCACAGAGGTTCAAAGACCAGGTGCAGATTATGCTGTTGAGCTGCAAACGGTTTGTGTTGTCTGCTAACCAAGAAATTAGTCATGAAAAGCTGTGTACTGGAATGTGCTTCTAAAAAAAATCTAATCTAGGTGTGTATTATTGTTTTTGACATTGATTTGAGGTGGTGCTTGCCTGCAGCAGAACAGGTATTTACAGGCTTTAGTTCCTCTGAATTAAGGTAGTAGTGTTCATTTGTTAATTTATCAACTGAGTATGAGTCCAAAGGCAAACAATAATAAAGCGAGCTCCTGAAAATAGAAAGTGGGCTTAATGTTGCTGTCAGAGGTTTGTCTGCTCTTTCCAGAGAAGGGCTGAACAAGAGGAGGACTAACTTTGCAAATGCAGAGTAGGTGCTATCATTTAAACGCTTTACAACATGCGCAAAAGAGCAATGTGTCACATCACTTCTAGCGTGGGCTTTAAGATCTTTTAAGAAAAATATTCACATGAATCCACATAATAAGAAGCTGACATAGACATGACGAAGGTAGCGAACTATACAAGATAAAGTTTTATGGTTAAACATTTAGTTTAATTTCAAATGTAAGCTTTGGATTTCGGTGTGGATATAATGTCTGAAAGACACTGGGGTGTTTCGTGTCTTAAACCTACCGGAGTGTAAACATAGGGACATATTTCTGCGTGGATTATCATGAGCAGTATCCCGAAGAGAGCGGTGCCCAGAGCCCACGCGCACAGACGCTTTTTATCCTCCAGTAATAATTTTCTGTCTCGAAGTCTGTAAAGGTCGTCTCCCTCCATGTGAGTTGTCCGTTTCCCGGGGAGTGTCAGTGGCACCGACACGTCTGCGGAGTCCCCACAGTTTCGGCTGATCAGGCCATCGCAGCTCACGCAGTCGACTTTGGAGTCGCCGTGTAGGCTGCGGTTTGTCATCTCCATCTCCGGAGCGCACACGAGACGCCCGCTTGCTCCCCTCTCCCTGTCGTCGCCTTGAGCTGTCCCGTCCTATGCTCTCCCTGTTGCTCTCCTCCAGAGGTGGGTAAGGCATAGTCCGATGGGAGAGTCGTGTAGCAGGCCCTTCTCACGTGCGTTCCTCATCCACGATGCGGGTTTACCAAAACTCTCGGGTCTACTCCACAATCACCGCTCCAGCCCAACCGGCGCGGAGCGGTTACGCGCACTGATCGCGCGCACCGCCATCAACACACTGCAGCGGACTTTGCGCTCTTATTTGCATGTCTTATTATTTAAGAGTGTGCGCTGATCTGATACAAACGCATTCTTTGTGCGCGGGTGGACGCGCTCGTCACGTGCGTGGCGCACTCTCTTTGCAGTGAAGCACAGGAAGGTTGCAGGTGCAGTGAAATGAGATAAACCTTCGTACATTTCTTTATTTGATGATGAGGGAGTGGAGAGAAAAAATCCAATGATTGTTATTTTAATTGAGATAAAACGGCAAATGTATGGAAATTCAGTTATGTAACCTGCGTGCTTTCATTTCAATCTTTTAATTTGATTCTGACGCAATGCAATCTGGAGTGCGCAAGTTTCACAATAGCTACAGAGCCATGGCGGGGATGAGTTGCACTAGGTTATATTATATTCTACTAGCAGTAGTCAAGGTTCACTAACATCGTTGCTGTCACTATTCCATTTCTACCTGATCATGTTTTTTTGTTTTTTTTTTTGTCATTTTGAAAACATTCCTGTAACTGTGCCCTTTGATTTCGATGTCTCCATATTTCCTAAACTGCACAGGTAAGTCCCCAAATAGACTACACAAAAAGTGAGAAAAAAGCCTTTCCCCTAAAACTCTTTCAACTGACTCTGGAGGAACAGCGTCATGACCTTGGGCAACGTGACGCATCCAACGCACCGGAGTACTTCCGCTAACCAGATCCTGCTGTTCCGCTGACGGTAGTAAGAGTTCTACCCGAGGATACACTTTATACAGGTGATTTCCCAGCCAAGTGAATAAAAAAGAAGAAACACAAACAGGATTTAAACGCAACAGCAAATACTTTACTGAAAAGTACAATTCATGTCAGAACAATGATTTCAGTAAAAGCTGTATCTTATGCAATAAAACAACCGGCTCAAGCAAGAACTAAGAACAAAATCAATAACGCGTAAGCGTGAAATGTAAATAAATAAAAAATGAAGCGTAACAATTCATGGTTTATAAAGCTGTAGCAGGACATCATAGCAAGCAAGGAACAATAAAAAAAAAAAGTCACGGCCTTAATAGCTTAAACGCTTTCTGCTGTAATATACAGAACGCTTATGTCACTGTTTTGTTTTTTTATTTGAAATAGGCTTGCTTAAATAAACATGTTCACGTTTGGAAAAGTGAAGTTTCTAAAGTACAACCAAAGTTTGAAATATATATATAACTGACTGTATGTGACTTGACTGCCATCCATTGGTGGCTGAATAAATTACAACAAATATACGATTATAAAGTGCTCATCAGATGTGGTAATATTTACAAGCAGCTTAGTAAAAAAAAAAAAAATAGCCTCTTCTACTTAATATACAGATATTGTCACTATTGCTACAGTAGTTTAAAAACCCTGAATCACATTTCACAGTGATTAACTGTGACTTTTACACCCTGCAAAGATTTACAGGTGGTAGAATATGGTTTTTTTTAAAAAAAAGACATACTTTGGCATTAAACATATTGCTGAGAATTCCTGAGTTCAACTTCAAGCACCCAGTGACTGATGTTGTTCTTGTTGAGTACAGCTCATCAATACAAAAGCAGCAGTGCAAACACAACAGATTCAAAGAGCAGTTTTCACTTGAGCTGTGGGGTATCCCTGTGCAGAGTAACAGCCGTCGTTGACAAAGGAAAATAAAGAAAAAAAATTCTGATTATAAAAGGAATAATTAAACTGTACAGCTAAACCTTTTGGTCCGAGTAGATCTGTACTCAGGCCTGACATCAGACGCTCAGCTTATAATGCTAATAATGCCCCCAAACTTGCCCTCCTCATAGTTCACGATTGGTCTACTCCTTCCCTGCTCGCCATGGTTGCAGGGGAGCCTGAGGGATGATGAACTGCGGAAAGGTGCGCGGCACAACGTAGTATCCAACAACCTGCTGGGCTGGAGGTGGTGGCACGGTGCTAAGGAAAACTGGAGCACGCTTCTTGTACTGAGGCCACGCTGGTGTAGGGTGGTAGATGACCTGAAGGTTAGGAGGCACCTGAACAGAGACAAAGATTGGATTGAGTGAAATTTGAAAGGATGGTAACAGACACATTTTTTCCATATGTGATGAATCCTTGTGTGAGCGTGAGTCAGTTAATCCAAAAGAGATAAGGCCAGTTTCAACAAAAACAAATCCAATAAATCACAACACTGGACCTATACGGTTGCTAACAACAAGGCCATAAATCCTTAAAACTGGATCATGTATAATTCACATACAAGTCACACTTATTTCATACAGAATTTTTCAGCTGCATAGGTTATTAAAGCCATTAATTCTATATAATAGGTGAATTAACTAAGAGGGAAAAAATAAAAAACAAAAAAAAACAAAATAGCCTCAGTGTCCTCATTCAACTCTCAGAGGTCGTTCCATTACTGGAAATCCTCATCAACAAGACCTCATGAATGGCCAGCTAAAATAATTTACAAAAGGTATGGAAACAGGTTCTTCCTGGGTTTTTCCTTCCCACTCTCACCAAGTGCTTGCTTAAAGTGGGGTCATCTAATTGTTGGGGTTGTCTCTTTATTATTGTGGGGTCTTTACGCTAGGTGTTTGCCTTGAGATGATCAACAGATGTTGATCACTGCTGATGGTGAAAGCGCTATATTAAACTGAATTGAACTGATATGTGATGAGAGTCTGTAAGTGTATGTTTGTGGCAGCTGGATGCTGCATGTGGGTTTTTCTGACTACAGACTACTGTACTCAGGTTCATTGTGACAAAGAAGTCATTTCCTACAGCACTATTGTTAATTAGTGTGCTTTTCTTTTACTAATGTAGACACGGGTTTGGCCACCTAGATAATTGCTCTAAGAAGCATTGTGGTAAACAGATGTCCAACAGATTGTTAAAAGAAAAGAAAAGAAAAGAAAAGAAAAGAAAAGGAAAGAAAAGGAAAGAAAAGAAAAGAAAAGAAAAGAAAAGAAAAGAAAAAAGAAAGCAAGAAAAACTTACCATATTTCTTGGGTATTTGACCCTGTTTGATCCATCTTCATGTGGCTTTCGAATCCTGGGCACCATGGTTATTTTGCAGCTTTCGTCCATCTTTCCCTTCTCGGCAACCCGCCCTTCTTTTTCTTTTTCTCCCTGCACATCCCCGTCTTTTGCCTCCTCCTCCGTGTCGCTCGATGCAGCTGAACCACAATCCGAAGATGTGGCAGAGTGGTAATCTGAAGTCTCCTGGCTTAGCGAGTCCAGCGAGGACACATCCAGGTCATCCTTCACACACTCTTCATTCTCATCTTCCTCCTCTTTGTCGAAAGAAGCAACTTTAAAGGGACTGTTGTTCTCTTTGGATCTGTGAAGAAGGGAGTAGATGATTTTTAAGTCATGCCACCCATTTTCCAGCCTGTGACTTCATACAAGTTTGCACTTATTTTTTCATATATTGCATCACAACTGTGACTCGTTCACAAGAGAACAGACTGAGAAACGGCTGCTTCTTTGTCTGCCTCTGCAGGCACCCGGTGACTCACCTTGCAGACACCTCCAGCGGATCAATCCACAGAGTCATCTCGGATGGAAATCCCAGGCTGGTGGGCATGATGTTAGTCTCTTTGCAGGCCTGCAACACCACTTCATCACAGGGTATGCTTCTGTTTATGCGAATGCATCTGTGAAAAGTTCAGGAATTAAAAGTTAGGCGCCTTCTTTCTTTGCAGGAAAAAGTCACTCACTGACCACTGTGTAAATGTTTAAACAGCGATGATTACCTAAATGCTTGGCCTTTGCTGGGACAGTCGGGGTACCAGTGGTCCTTGTATTTTTCACATAGAAGTTTTTGAAGATTTTCTGCAAACAACTCTGCTTTGGCCCCGTCTAAGTCACCACGTGTCACAGCCATTCGTTTGAGGAAGTCCACCCCGGCCTTGATCTCTTGCTTCATGGTGACTGTAGACAAAGAAGGAAGAAAACCACACAATTTATCCATGTGATTCTGTGCATGTGTTTTGCTATGACTTCAGTGTGGTGTGGAAGACCGTGAACTTCAGTTATCACACTTCCCTGTGCAGTTGTCCCTGAAGTGTATATTTATTTTTCTTTGCCTTCAGGGGAGTGTTGAGCGTGGGTGAGATCTCCTGAGTGAATTTTACATATATTGCCATGCTCCGTGCCGACAAAAAGATAAAGTTTGTACACGGGCAAATCAGATGCAAACTATTGCCGCCAAGTTGACATCCATGTAATTTGACAATGCAAATTCAATGAGGTCATTGTGCTGTTTATTTTCTGATAGCATGTCTGTTTTGGGTTGAGTGTCAGTGTCAACTTGACCAGAAAGAGAAAAAATGTGCTCAATTAGGCCAAGGCTTTGGCCAACTTTGCAGACAAACCAGCTGACTGTGCTAACATCTTCCTGTTATCCCTGACAAGAAAGTCCATCCTTGAACTTTTGAGGTGCAAACTGTACTTTGTTATTGCGGCTTGTAATGCGCCACTCTTCAGTCTGGGTAATGTGTTGTCACAGAAAATTATTATTTTCTCTACTACATGGAGCCACAGCCTTCCCTTACGGGTACCCGTGAGCCTGTGATGCAAACAGCAACTTTAAATCCCTAACAAATGTTTTGCTGTAGCATGAACTATGAGAGCATCGATGTGTTATCACCGTCAGATGATAAAACACCAGTTCGGACGTTCCAGTTTATAATTTGTCCGTGAGGTAAACAGGGGTAGGCCAGAATCTTTAGAACCGCAATGAAGAGTCAATATGGTTTGGGTGACCGTGCCTGGAGTAGACCCTTACCAGCGCTAAGAGACTTTAAGGCCATTAAAAACAGCATAATATCTTAAGAATTGCTTCAACGATTGTGGTACATGCCACCGCAACAGCTGTTTAAACCACACATCTGCAGATTTGAATATAAACATTGTTTTCTGGGGGGGTTTTTTTAGATCAAACCTCAACGATACACATTTTCCTTTTTATAGCAGGCCTACACCTTCATTTTTAGACACTTGAACCAGTGATTTTAGTTACTGTCGAACAATGAGTAAGTAATGCCTGTAATAACGCTTTGTTTTATTTATAAAAGGTTGTTTTAAAACTGATGTTCTTATTTTAAATCCATGGTTTATCTTGAACTTTTGTCCTTATAATTGGATGATTATTGACAAAATGTAACAGCATGCTACTGAAGACAGATGGTCTTACACGTTCATTTGGCATTATACAGATGAATGATTTACGTTTTGAAGGAACTTAAACGCGTCACTCGGGGTGTTTGTTTCTCTGATTACTTCTCTATAATCACAAGTTAGGTGAGCTCGAAAATGAGGTAGCTTCTCAGTCTGCACACCATGTTTACTGTGCTCGTTTAAAGGCGAGCGGCTGTCATTATCCGCAAAACTCTGATACAGTTTTGTTTGGAACAACTTGACCTATTTTCAGGCGCTGGCTTGTTCCAGCTGCTTATACTGCGGTCTTTAATGTTTAACTACGAGGGCGAAACTCTGTTAAAATGTTGCCCTGTTAAGGAAAGATTAGTTGAGCCATTTTTTAGGAGCGGTTTCGTCGATATTCTCCCCGCGCCCGCAGATGAGAACGCGGCGCAATGCGTGTTCACGTGCTTGTGGGCCGTTGGGACAGAAAATGAAAAAAGGCAGACAAAGAATATAAGAAAGCGAAAAATGTATATCCTCCAGCCAGCTGTGATGAAGGGAACGTCACACTACTTAGTGGAAATAACGCGCTTGAGTTTTCAGGCGGTGCGGAAACCCCCAAATGGAAATTCAGAAAGTTTGTGACGAGAAGCGTACAGCTGTAGGCAGCTCAGTTAAACGATGTACTAATTAACAATTAATAAACAATGTATTTTTTGGGTGGGGGTTATTTCCGGAGATGAGATTAGATAAATAAAATGTTTAAAAAAACATTAAGTGACCGGATAAAATACAATCAAATAAAATTTACAACAACAAACCGACTTAACACAGCCGACAAAACTTCACCACATTAAACAACTAAACGCGATAAAATTAGTTAGTGCCAATTAGTTAGAAGTACAGAAGTGAGTACTCACGTTTTAACCGAGTTATTGTCGGTGTCCTCCTGCTGTAGTTTTCTGCCCCTCCGTACTGATGCGCTGGAACTCTCGTGGCGGCACGTTCCTTCCTTGTTCTCTTCGGCTGTAAAGCAACAGAGACGTAGGATTACCGTCAGCGTGACTCACTTCCTTCGCTCTGTGTCGTGAGCAAGCAGTGACGAGTGCCCGCCCGGCCCAAATATGGAATACCGGAGTAAACAGCTGATGAGCGTGAAAGAGAGCGAAATCACTCATCCTGCTGCTTTTCTAGGCGGAAGAGGTGTGTATGGGGGGGGGGGGGGGGTACCTAATAGTGTCCTCACCTCTTAAAGGTGTGGTTTCACCCAAACTGTGAAGCGCTTAGCAACTATGTCCTATACAAACAAACCCAGGATTGTAATTAACTGTACCCCACAGCCACATACATGTCACATAGGGAATGCGTTCCTGTGAATCATATAATCATATATCATTATGAAGTTACTTTTTTATGGATTTACATGTTTGATTGTTACATACCTGAAGCTTCACTAGCAGCAGACTTAATTAACTGTTCGTAGGCTAATTATTACTTGTAACCGATTCTAACGGCGGGCTGCATTGCTATGGTGACCATTTGCATAAGTAGTACAGTACTCCCCCACGCCCACGCCTACCACCTCTCTCACCCTCTCTGTCTCGGGAAACTGGAACTGATTTTGGAACTGAAGGCCGTGCTACATTTGAAAATAACTTAATTAGTACAATGATGAGCTTATATAAGGTGAGATGAACTTGACGAGTAAATTTGAAAATCACCTTAATAACTGAGCCAGTCTCTGGGTTTCTTAAGTAAACGGGTCGCTTAAGACCGTTAAGGTGTTGTTGCTGTTAGAGGCTGATTTATCTTGTAAATTTGTAGAAATTTTAAGTGTGTGTTAAATTTAACTTACAGTTTAATGCCAATGAGGGGTAAAGGCTTGTGATTTTGGAGAGATTATTGTGGCTTTACATCTGAGATTTTTATATAATATAATTTTTATATATGTCACGGTCAAGTTTTACTGCGATTGAAATCCTGGACAAACCTGGATAAAAGGGCCGCAGTTTGTAACAAATATAAACACAAATAAGTTGGAATACATGTAGTAATTACCCTGGCCAACATAAGTACTGAAAATGGACTGGGACACCCCCATAATGACCAGTTCTGTCAATTTCAGGTCCTTACGGAAAGTGACATACCCATATAACATATAGAAAACCAAACGCGCATGTCTGAATGTGGCTAAGACTAAAAAGTCCGACAAAGTGTGAATGATAACGCAAATTAATGACTAAAGAGTTACAGGAACAGAGAAGAAGTAAAACTATTGGTCTCGTGCAAGACAGTAACCAGGGTTGCTGAGACGAATCTAAAAAACCTGTCTGATAGAACCGTGGATATAATGATAGTATATCCAGGTTCACACGGACATGAAAAGAGGACATTTTCAAAAGATAACCAAATGAAAGAAACCAATTAAAAGTGTTTATCACAACTAACGATGGAAATCAAAATTTTACTTACAATCGGGAGCAGAGATTTAGTTTGAGGTGAGCGCTGTTTGTCAGTGTTCCTCTGGTGGAAAGTGACTTGGCCGGTATCCTACAACTATTTAACTGCTCAAGAGGTTGATTTGCATAACTGTTACACACCAAATAAACTAGAATGGGTGGGTGGTGCTATTGTGCTGAACTCACTTTCACTGAAGTCAAACTTGGATATTTTTAATGGTCATTTACAGATTAAAAATGTGGGATGTTAACTTTTTCAACTTTTAATTACATAAAAATATAATTAAAACATTAGACTCACTGGTCTGAAGCAATTGTGGACCGATCTGAAAAATGTTAATGCCCAAAATGCTGACTTTAAGTAATTTCATCACATGTAGATCTTCTGTGAAAATTTGGTACATAAGTACAACGGGAAACATTAGATTTAATGTAATTGATCAAATGAAATGTATCATTCATTAATTTTATACCAAACATTTTCTTTGGTGACTAATTATTTAAGCAAATTAGTATTTTATACATTTTTCTTACACTTTAATTAAAAATTATTGGCTCAGGTCTATGACGGCCAAAAATCGTTGTTCTTTTTATTTTAGTTTATCTTTTAAAATTTCTTTATTATTTTTTTTTAAATTTTGCTTTAAAGGAACTCTGAGGAGGGAGATCTATACTAGAAATTTATTTATTTTTAGGGTGAAGTTGTCAGTAAAGTCATGCAAGCTTGGTTGGTTAAGCAGCATCTATAAAGTGACTGACAGATATAGATAGATGCTAATTAGTCCTAAGGGAAGTACAAATGTTAAACTATAAGCTTTAACAAAAATCAAAGTTTTAAGATTGATCTGGAGAAAAAACAGAGTTTCTGTCTCCCAAACCCCAAACTGGGAGTTGGTTTAGTGTGTGTGTGTAGGAGGGGGTCTTCATGAATTTTATACATTGAAGCCATTAAAACAAACAGGTTTCAGGTTTATTTAGGTCATTAGAACAGCTCATTCTAACAGCTTAAGGCTGGAAGGACGTCAGTGTATAAAATTCATGAAGACCCCCTGCTACACACACACACAACCAACTCAGTCATAGCATTTCTAGCTGCCAGTAAAACAGTTATCTCTTGAGTTTGTTTCAGTTCTAAAAGCTAATGGGAGGTCTCAGATATTTAGCCTTTAATGGGATAGTTGTCTTTAGAAATGGTCGTCTTGAGAGTCGTTGACCCACCCTGTCATCATTAGGGGTCACAAAGCCAGTTAAAGGGTGGGGTAGCATGAACCCAGGTGTGAATTATCCATGAGACAATTCACCACCCTGCCATCACTAAAGTCGCATAATTCAATGTGTGAATGGGGGTTATGAAACACATAGAAAGAGATCTCAGAATTGTTTTATAGGTGGCTGGTATTTGGTGTTGTAGACTATTAGCTTCAGTTAGTTCAAGTGGATATATAGTTGGGTCCATAATCCCTAAGACAAAGACACAGTTTATTTTTGCCTCTGCCCACCATCACAGTGGATTTTAAATCAGCTGTTGAACATGTGATTGAAGTGCAGATTTTCAGCTTTGATTATTGACAAGCAGTTTCATGGCCAGTTTCATGGAAGCAGCCATATCAATGAAAAGTGATGAATTAAAAACTACCATAGCGACAGCAAAAACTTAAGGAGTGGTCAAAATTACAAAAAAGAAGGCATGACCTGGTCATTTCAAAAACACCAAATGGCCGAAAGCTCACAAATGACAACTAAAATGGATAATGACAGAATGATTTCCAACATCTAATCGAGTTGAGAACTCAAGGAGGTTGAATTTATTTGTTGAATTTAAATGAAGAATTACAGCAAAGTGCAAATCACTGGTTACACTTAAGATCAAGAAGATTTTTTTTGCAGGTAAACATCAGAACATATCAGAAAAACATATTTGAAGACATTAAATCAGGATTAACTTGAGAAGAAAGAAGTACAAAGAAAGAATCAACCCAGAAAGAATCAAAGAATCAACCCAGTTGAATCAACCCACATATACCACATCATTTGGCAAACATGGTGGAGGCAATTTTATGTCATGGGCATGTATGTCTGCCAGTGAAAGTATTCACTGATAATAATGCTGTTGATAGAAGTAGCAGGATGAACTGTGACGTGTACAGGGTAATAGTCTCTGATCATACTCTGTGAAACGCAACAAAAATGACCAGATAGAGCTTCACAGTGGAAATATACAATAACCAGTGTTGGGACTAACGCGTTATTAAGTAACGCGTTACAGTAACTACGTTATTATTGTGGTAACGAGCACGGTAACTAGTTATTATGCCAAAACCAGGAACGCGTTACTCGTTACTGGGATTTAGATAGGCTCGTTACTCGTTACTTCGTGTGGTGGATATCGCGGAGCTTCCACAGATTCAATAACATTAGCAAGTGGTGGAGGCCAGCAGGTGGATGAAGGAAAAGGGAGGCAAGAGGAGAGACCCGAAGCGGCCGCCGGTCCGCGTGTCAGGTGAACTGAACTTCAGGTAAGAAGTTATGACCTGCAGTCTATCGGAGTCAGATATAAACCAAGTTTAGGTGGAGTTTATTTTCGGTATGCTGACATTTTCGTACTGCGTGCTAGCTAGCATGACGGAGTTTCTATACAGCTGGGTGGGTGCTATGTTACTGATGTTGAACTTTATTTTGTTCATACGGTTAATTATTAGAGTTGCCAACCGTCCAGTAAAAAACAGAATCGTCTGGTATTCAGAGAAAATATTACGCGTTTCGTACTGAGGTGAAAAGGAACACAGTTTGTCCCGGACTTCAGCTACAATGAAAAAGACACAAAGCTGAAGCTGCACAGCTGCCTCTTCTTCTCTCATTCTCTCCCGTTTCTACTTCAATCATGAAACTGATCAATGATCAGCTGATCGGCTTTTCTCTCTTGTTTATTTATCGCCCACTTTGCGCCAGAAAGAAGAAACCAGTGGATGTCGTGTTAAACAACAGCAGCACGTTTAAGCTTGATCAGCTGTTGTTAGAATTTATTTAATATTAATTTCTAGTATCAGCTGATGTTTGCTGGAGCCACAGCTGTAAAGCTGCTGGTCATGATATCAGTTTGGTTATCTGGTGAGAGGGAAACATGCAGATGAAACCAGGAGATGTCCTTACTGAATCATCAGAGCTGAACAGGTGATGGAGAAACAGGTTTACCTTTTAGGTGACATGAATGAGTTGAAGGGAAGTTATGAACTGTTTCTGAGAGACAAATAACACCAGGATCCTTTTCTACGTAGCTGACAGCTGGTAACTGTGCAGGGGCGGGTCTAGCAAAGTTTTGCCAGGGGGCCAGGTAGTGCATTAACAGGGAAAGGGGGGCACAAGGAAATACTTTTCTTTATTATTCTCATTTAAAATGTCTCTCTTTTAAAAAAATAATTATCTGAGTCTTGCAACAAACAATTGATAGATTGATACATATATACCATCAGAACAGTGTACATCACTGTCACAACAGTGTTTGTTTTCATTCAAAGGCTTTATGATTTTTCCTATAATGGTGGGCCGGTCTCTAGTCAAAATGCCCAGGATGATTTTTTTGTCTCAGTCCAGCTCTGTATGCAGCTCATCTGCAGTCTGGTGTTACCTACATCTTCCTATTCAGAAGGCAGAATTTCCAAGTTCTGAGTACAATCAAAAGCATCACGACTGCAGTTTTTGTGTTGGATGTAAAAAGTAGGCTAGAATCATGGCGGCGGTCAACGACGGTCCAGGCGTGGAATTTCTCTCGTGGAAATGTGCACATTATTTTTTCCTTTCTGTTGGTAGGTGGCACAGTGCACTTGTGGCAAGTAAGCAAGCTAGAAGACTGGCAATCTGGCTGGGTATCCAGTTACGGAAGCAACACATTAACAAGAGAATTCTGAGTAAAACCAAAGTTACTTTCCCTAGTAACTAGTTACTTTGAAAGTAACGAGTAACTTGAAGTAACTGAGTTACTTTTTTAGAGAAGTAACTAGTAATGTAACTAAGTTACTAATTTAAAGTAACTTACCCAACACTGACAATAACCCAAAGCATACTGCAAAAGCAACACAAGAGTTTTTTTTTAAGGGAATGAAATTGAATATTCATGAATGACTAAGTCACTCATTTGATCTCAACTCAAGAGAACATGGTTTTCAGTTATTGCATAGAAATCTGAGTGCAGATAAACAAGCATCAACTGAAGGTAAAGGCTTAGCAGAATATCTCAAGGTAGGAAACAGTATTTGATGTCCATGAGTTCAAAACTTCAGGCAGTCAGTGATTGCAAAGGATTTTCATTCAAGTGATAAAACAATATTTACATTTATATTGATGTTAGTTTGTCCAAATATGTTTGAGCCTCTGAGAATAAAGGACTATGAATAAAAATGACTAAAGACTTAAATCCTAAAGTCCTGAACTATTTTTTCTTACTTAACCCATTCAATTAAAGCAGAAAGTCAGCACTTCAACCACATTTTGATTGTTTTATACAGGCAAAACTACAAACATTGTCACTTTGTCTAACAAATTATGAACTGTAGATGGACTCCTTTACTCCTTTCTCAAACCACCTACCTTCTCTGTCCATGTGTCCCTTCTCCTTTAACCTTCAGCCTATCAACTGGGGTCTGTGCAAACCCCACAAGTACATTTTTCGTCATAATCTTCAAGGAGCTTTTTAAAATTCCAATTTAAATATCTTTGTTCCTAATCATGTCACAATATTGTTTTCTAGTTCTGCTTTGATTAGTACTTTAAAAATAAGCATTAATCAAAAAAGAAAAAAAAAAGCAAGTTCCATCCATGTAGCATTGATAAATTGAACTATTTATTCAGTTGAAGTTTACTATGGGTCCTAAAAGAAACCACTGAAAGTATATTGAAAGAGCTGTGGGAGTTGGGGAGAGTCCTCTGAAGTGATGACCAATAAGGGGGATGTCTAGACCTGTTGTATTATGAATGGTCAAGGTGGTGAAATGGGGACGTGGGTGAAAAGTACTGGGTGGAGGTTGGGAGTCTTTCAGTCTTTCACTGTGTTGACTAGATGTGAATTGTTGCTTGTGGAGTGGGGATTTAGGCTTACCTGCTTGAGGCCTTTCCAGACATGAGCGGAAGTCGTTTTCCGAGAACTGGTGTCGCTTCTTTGAGCAGGCCTAAAGATAACGATAGGATTAAACTGGACTGGCTGTACCTGTGTGTTCCCACTTCACAAAACTTTCTCCATTCCCAGTCTCTGCCTCCCCAGCTTAGCTGTGAACCAGTGCTTATTAATATTATAACTGATCCTTGTGTGTCATGGTATACAGCTTTCCAAACAGAATGTGATATATGATGTCATAGGATGACTGTTGGTAGCATTTCTGAAAACCTCTCAGTCAGTGCACTCTATGCATTGCAGTTCAACCTCCCAGTTTCTGTCTGAGGGTGTTACTGGGTCTTAAGCTCAGGACCACCACAAAGTAACAGCTTCATTAGAAGTTAAATACCCTGGATCAGTTTTCAGAACTGAAGAAGTCTTTTGGATATGGGATGAAGCATCTTCAAGAACCAGCTGCCTTCAGTTCAAGCATTCAAGACTCTTAAGATGACTATTATATCAACAGTGTTAGGCCTCAATTGTACTCCATTGTAGGCACAGACACAGCAGGAGACCCAGAAATCCTGTAGTCATTTCTGTTATACTTCCTTGAAGTACCTTTGAAGTAACCTGCCAGGGGTGCATGCATAGTTTGTTAATTTTAATGTAGATATGTCACGCAGACCCGAGTGGAGCCAGGGACACAGAAAATATAATCCCAGCCTTACTGAGAACCTGCACTGACACACAGCCACCTTGACAGTTTTTTTTAAATGAAATAAAATTCCTATCCCCTGAAATGCAGATACTTGCTTCAAAAACTAAATCTAAACATACATAGAAAATACATTAGTAAGTAAGTAAGGTTGCACTCTTAGAGCAAAAGCTGTGGAACAATACTATGTTACTATGAATCACAACTCAGAATGAACTCATTTTGTTTGACTTGTTGTTTCATGTTGTGAAAATGTATTTTTAGCTAGGCAACATGAAGAGGGCCACCCAGAGTGCTGTTTCCATTCCTAGCATGAAGCCTGATCAGTGTCTGCTCAAGCCTTGTGAAGACGAGCTGATCAGTGGGCTGACGATCACACAGCTTCTAATACAGAGGAAAATTCTTTAGTAAAATTCAAGAAGAGAGTATGAACAGAGGGGAACTGTAATGAAAAGTGCTTAATCGAACTTGTTCTTGCTGATGTATGCTGGCCATTATAAAAGTTCAGTAGGATTACAGAGAATACAGTTTTGTTTATTTTTTAATTTCAACATATCTGGATGATGCCTGTAGCAGTTAGGTGTTTTTGGACACACTGGTTGATTTGATTGAATCACTTGTTCAGCCTTGCACATGCATGATCCACAACAAAGTCAGCTACAGTGACTCTGCTTCAATAAGTTATACAGCTGTGTTACTAATTCTTAGTAATCTTCTTCATTCCATCTTATTACACATCTTCCTTTTCCTCATCTTTCTTCAGATATCCCCCTTTACTATTTGTCCAGAGTTATCCAGACAAAATGTTTGATTGGTAGGTAAAATCATGCTTTTACATATGGCAATGTGGAAGGAAAGGCCTGTAATTCTTGCAGTTTTTCTAAAACTGTAGGCATGGGCCAGCAGGGTTTTTAGTTTATACAGTCACTGCATAATTTGAGCTTCATGTGCTAAGTTCATGTCACAGTCGGGTGGAAGCTGACTGTGTGGAGTGAGGAGGATTATCCAAATGCAGTTATGCAAAAACAAAACTTGACTCTAACAGAAAATGCGCCGTTTATTATGGCTGATTAAGCAGTACAAAAATAAAAGGCGAAATCAATTTGAAGCAAAACAATAACCTAAGCTGGGGAAAACCAGAAAGATAACATGAAACATCCTAAACATGAAAAAACCTGGCGAGGAGAAAATAAACATGAAAAAACCTTAAATGTGACAACTTGACTACACAAAGACCTGGTAGCATGGCATGACATAGCAGACGACCGGACAAGGAATGAATGAAACTCACAGACTAAATGCACACAGGAGGTGATCAGCGGAAGTGAAAACACATGGTGAAACAGCTGATCCAAATGAACATGACATCACAGGGGAAGCAAAACTAAACGAGGGAACATGGGAACATGGATAAACACGATAGGCAGGAGACAAGGAATGAACATAAGGGGAACATGGGAACAGAAAAGGGACATATGCACATAAACACAGAGAGGGAAACAGGACAGAGACACAAGCGGAACCTAAATGGACAAGGAGATTACACAAGACAAACAGGGCAGACTGAATGAAACACAAACATGTAAACAAGAGGAGACGGCGGGAGGAAGACAAAGACATCATTGAAACACACGAAGGGCGAGGAAGACTTAAACACAGAGGACACTGCACTATAAACAACATAGTGGGGAGACAGACATGAGAGGAACCTAGATAGAAAAAACAGAACTCAAACAGAGCTAACTGAAGTTTCAACTATACAAACACAAACTTCATAATACAAAGGCATGAAACTCAACATGCTGGGTCAAAAGACCCAGCCCATGACAGTTTGTTTTTTACAACACATGCACAGTAACTGATACTGTGCATGTATAGTAAAAAACAAACAAACACATTTTTAGAAAGAGTTTGACACAAGAATTGCATATAAGAGCTGTAAAAGCTTTTCTCTGAAGTGCTAAAAGCCTTATCCAACAGTTGCTGCAATATTAAAAAAGTGAGTTATTGGGACAGTCTGCATAGAATAAAAAATATGTAACAAATTTATTCTTGGAGCCTCCAAAACAGACCGATGCTGACTCTACCACTGGGTGACAATCAGCCAACATCTTTGGCAAAGTATTTTAACCTCAAGAGGGTGCTAAAAGTTAAAAAGCCAGAGGCCCATACATAGGAAAACAACAGGAAAACTTTAATGAAATTATCAAAGAAAACAATCTGGAAGAAAAGACAAAAAAGGGAATTCTAAATTCATAGTAAATCAAACTAGAACATATTTCAACTGTTACAATGTTGAAAAGTAGACCTTTTTTCCTAAAATATGATGTATAATAAACTAACCATAAAACAAAATCTTTAGACTTTGAAAAACAGACCAAAGAATGTCATAAACTTTCCTTTTCCACATGAATCACAAATGGCAGAAAATCCACCACCCGATTCAATCTTGGTGGTTTAATGTTTTGTTTTTTTTCATCATTTTGATGTAATGCAGTGACTATTTTCAAAGCACTGAAGAAATTTTTGCATTTGTTTTTATATTGAATTAAAAAATATATATATTACAGAGAGAGCATGAAGTGTTAAAATTGAGATTTTTGTTTATTTTCTATGTATATACCAGCAATGCTAAAGAAAAAAAAACTACTAACAAAGATGAAACAAAAGACTTAGAATATGCAT
This sequence comes from Oreochromis niloticus, assembly GCF_001858045.2. Classification (NCBI taxonomy): domain Eukaryota; kingdom Metazoa; phylum Chordata; class Actinopteri; order Cichliformes; family Cichlidae; genus Oreochromis; species Oreochromis niloticus. The sequence goes on along the minus strand of NC_031976.2, from coordinate 17,326,624 downwards.
ATAAAGGTTATATTAATGCTGAAAAATATATCAGTGAAGGTCTTGGTTATTCCAGCAATTTAAATAAAAATGTATATACAATGTTTTTGACTATAATGCCAAATTATGTGCAAAAAAGAAGATAAACTCAAGCAAGAAGTGCTTAAACACTCCAGTGTGTTTCTCTTTGTGACCAGGTGAGGGCAGTGTGGTATTTTCTTTCAAAAGAAGAGTCACTGGCCTGTTTTACAACACTGAGCCACATTTGAAATTTCTTGCCTTGCTTTCTTTATCTTCATTCTCACATATTACTTCCTGAATTATCCCCCTCAAACCTTATCCACCCATTTATCATTTTCAATTTTTTGTGCAACCACAGACTGGTACGCCCCACCCCCCAAACCACCCTTAATCAAATCAGATCAGGGTTGTTTTAAAAACAATCCGCTTTATAAGATGTGTGTCGGTGTGTGTGTGTGTGTGTGATGAGAGTTTGTCTCATTTGGGTTGATTTTTCTTCACTCCTGCCTTTAGTGGGTCGAACTCACTCACCCAGATACCATAACAAGAGTCAATTATTACTGTGAGTATGCACGAGAGAGAGATAGGCGAGGCAAGGCTGAGAGGAACAAATCTGCTGAGTGGGGGTTGTGTTTTGTATTGATTAGCATTGTTTTGACAATTGACTGGAATTCAATTCTCTCTTTGTTTTTCTTTGTTTTTCTTTCGCTGACCTCTGCCCCACTCCATATTCTCCCATTAAGCCATGCAGGCAATCCCTGAGACTAACTGAATTGTATCTTTAAAATTGACTTTTCTCCGACACTCACAGGTCATTTATCTTTTCCCTTCCCTCCCGTGTTTCTCACACACCTCACCTAGTATAACTTTATCCAACTGAAAACTATTGATTTTTCCCCCTGCCTGTGTGTCATCTGGGCTCTTCAAGCATTGAATGATATTCTGCTGTGATAACAGGAACCCAAACTGGGACTCTTCAGACACACTTTGCCACCTTTTCCCGTTATATGGCTCTCTCAGAAGCGTTGTCATTTTGTGGAAGTATTGGAAATGAGACCACTTGACCTCGAAATGTGATTCTTTTTCAGGAACAGCTTCCCCCTGAATGCATCTGGCCGTATCAATGAAGCCCACACGCATACGCCACATGCAGTCTGCCTTGCCTTTAAAAACATATTGATTTCTCTCTTTCACAGGGAGCTTAATGCCATCGATCGTCCAGGCTCTTTCAAGATCAGCGCCAGTATAAGGATCTCTTCTTATAACACACATGCTGGCTCTTTCCCTTCAGCTAATGATTGTCCTTGGCCTGAGGGAAGAGTTTGTCTGCATTAAGACAGAGAACTGTTTCTCTGGGCATCCATCCCCCTCCTCCTCCTTTCTCTGGTCCCCAGTAATGCGGATGAGTATGGAACTTTTAATTTCCTCTTTAACAAAAGGTATGGCAGATGCAGCACACACATGCTTTGACCTTTATCAATCCTCACCACACCCCACTCCTTCTCCCCACCTGTCAGTGGATCGATACCTCTTTGTATTTGCAATGCATTACACCCTTTCCCTCTTTTTAGATTAAAAAAGTTGGCCTTTCTCAAGTTCCCGTCTTACAGGCAGGTTTGATTTTAAATGAATGTTCAGAATTTCACCATTAAAATCAATTGGAAATTAAATAAATAAACAAATAAATATATTATACACCCTTACTGCCTCCATAGGAATTAAGACTTTAAGTAGCAGCCAGACGGTGCTAATCAAATGTTTTTTGATTAACTGATTATTGGGAAGTGTGAGCACTTCAGGCATGTGTTAACACAATGCCACAATCTCACCATGACAGTAAAATTAGAAAAAGACTGAACAAGCACGACTTGTTTGGAACGACTACCAGGAGAAAGCCTCTTTGAAAAAGTACATAGTAGCACAGTTTAAATCTGCAAAGCTGCATCTGAACAAACCACAAAACTTCTGGAACATTGTTTTTGGACAGGAGAGCAAAGTTGAGATGGTAATGCATGGTGTCATGTTTGGTGAAAGCCAAACACAGCACATCAACACAAACACCTCACAGTAGCTGTCAAGCATGGTGATGGGGGACTGACGATTTGGCAATAGATTCTCTGTATACCAAAAGTATTCTGGAGTCAAACGTGAGGCCGTGTGTCTGACAGCTGAAGTTTAGCAAAAACTCTATCATGCAACAGGAAAATGATCCCAAACACAGAAGCAACAGAATGGCTGAAAGTAAGAATCCGGGTGGTGCAATGGCCCAAACTCCAGATCTCAAACTGACTGAAAGGCTGTGGCAGAATCTTAAGTGATTAAGCAAGATGTGCTTAAACAAATGCCTGCAAACCTGAATGAAGCAATGCTGTAAAGAAGAGTGAGTCGAAATCCTTCCACAATGACGTGAGAGACTGATAAAAAGTCATGAAGAAAATTATAACTTCAAGTTACTGCTGCTAAAAGTGATTCTCAGCTGCTCGATCCTGGAGTGTACTTTGTTTTTCTCAGGACAGCGGTGTGAGGTCAACTGTGTTTGTTAATTTTTAGAATTAGAGTCTTCAAATATCGTGTCCTTGTAAGATTTTTGTGTTAAAAACTGTAAAAAATTGCTCTATTGCTTGAATGATTCATTCAGGTGTTGGGGGAACCAGGACACAGTGATGAGAAGTGGACTATTGGAACAAGAAGGCATAGATGGACAAGGGATGAGAACAGGATGCTGTTGAACTGCTACTATGCAAGGAACCCCAGCGGAAGAGCGCAGTCCTAGGAACAGCAAAGATACTGTGCAGGATCCTCAAACTCCCAGGCCTCTGGTGGAGGACCCGAGCTTGAAGGATGAACAGGTACTCCTCGACCGTCAAGAAAGGTAGGTCAGCAGAAATTTGGGGTTCCTAGAGATGAGCAATTTATTTACAGTGACCTCCATCATATGTGAAACTTTTTTTTTTTTTTTTTTTTTTGCCTGTCCCGTTTGGATCTTTGGCCATCAGAATTGTTGTCTGAAGGCCAAGAAAGATGCCAAGCAGATTTACTTTACTTTACCAACTGGATCATCAGGGCCTTGCCATATTGGTCCATTTGATTGACCTTTATTATAATTATAATATTTATTTTATTTGATTTTTCGGTTGTTACAGACGGGACAGACATGACTGGGGGATAGGACAGGGAGAAAAAATGAAAGAAGGAGAGGGAGAGAAAGAAAAATAGAGGGGAGAAGAGATGGTGAGAAAGGGGGGAAGAGAGAAAAAAAAGAAAGAAAAATGAACAAAACACCTGGATCACCTGTATGGGGATAAGAAAAAACACACGAAAAAACAAACAAAAAAGAGCAACATAATAAATACAACACCATCACAATAAACTAGCTAACAGTAGATAACAGTAGATACTAAATATTACATGTTATTGTGCAGTACGCAAGATCGACAGCGCACAATGTGCTTTGAGGTAGCAGCCAAGAAAGGTGTAGCTTGTGTCTGTGAAAACCCATGTGTACACCTGTGTGCACACCTGTGTGGATCAGCACGCTTGTATTCAAAAGGTTTCTCCATGTAATGATCTGCTAGGGAGTGTGGGGAGCCATAGCCCCGTCCCCCAGGGCATGAAGCAGGTATGGAGGAGATGCAGGCCCCAGACATCCAGAGGCCCCAGAATACGAGGACCCAAGGAGGACCATCGGGGGGTAACCGTGCCACCCTCCTGGGAAGAGCTGAGGAGAGCCCTAAACGAGTGGTCACCCAGCGGCCACGGAGCAGAGGCCAGAGGGGATTGCAGTGAGGTGCCCGCGGGCTCTGCCGGCAGCCAGCTGTGCCATCATATGTGAAACTTAACAAAACTCCCTCAAATTAACTTAAGTAACAAAACTCAAACGCACATGAATTCAGTAACACAGCTTACCTTTCCTTCCTCCTCCGAATCAGGCAGAGACTGACTATATGTAGGGCTGTCAATTTCCCTTCAGTTAGCTCCCCACTCTTCTGATTGACATCTTTACACAACTAAATGGCTCTATATAAGAAAAAATATTCAATAAATCCCCTTGTATCCTGAAACAAACAAAAGGAAGCATTCCTATGGTAAAAGAAACCCCTCCTCTTGGTTTAACCTGCTCATCTCAGAGATGACATCATCAGTACTTTTAAAAATCACCAAGACTGAAAACAAATAAAAAAAACAAAGTAAGTATGCACAAATGAGTTAATTATGCAACATAATAAATTATAAAGCAACATGTAACTGAGTATTTGCTTTCATTTGCTGAATGTTTGTTTTGCTGGCAACATAATGCTTACACAAACAAACCCGGGATAGTAAATGCAGCAATGTTACTTTGACAATAGCAGATCATAGCAAATAAATATATAGAGAATAATGTGCATAGTGTGCAAAAAGTCAATAAGTCAATACTTCTAGGACAAGTGGAGAGTATTACAACTGATCATCCACTTTGTCACAAGCCTCCGCAGGGTGAGATGGAACTTTTATATATATGTATACACATTACATATATGGGTAAATAATGTATATTTCAAACCTGTACTCCTTGTAGTGAGATTGGGCTGCAAAACTGGAAGTTTGACCTAAACTGAGAAATAATAGGATAAGAATGTGAAGGGAAGGCCAATCACTGTGTTTGGCAATAAAAGGGGTTTGTACCAAAATAGGTGCATGGAGTAATAATGTAGAAGACAAACTTGAACTCGCATTACTTCATCCCATTGATATTTTAACTGATTAATTATAAGTAAACACCATTTTTGCTTAAAGCATGCTAATTATCCTCTAATGCTTTGAAGAAGGCTCAGCGTCTCTGACGTGTTTGTGTTGCTGCTTCACTTCTGCTGTTCTGGGCATGTCCTGAGTCTGATGATGTAGTTATAATCATTACATTGTTCTCCAGCAGATGCTGAGACTTAAGCAGTAAAGCTCGATCTGTGCATGTGGGTTTCCGGTACCTCAAAGTTAGGCCTCTATCAGTGTTTGGTGAACAATGCAAGATAAAACATCTTCAGATTTTTTTATTTTTTTCTCTCTGTTGCATTGATGTTTTGATTGTGACCTAAATGACATACTCCTTTAAAAGGAGGTCAGGATTTTGCACTCTTCTTCCTACATACAGAAAATAACAAGTAGAAAAGACAAGTAGAGTTCACATGCTGAGCAAATCATGTTGGTATTTGTCTTATGTTTTTTCTGTAGCTAACACAGCTTTATCCCAACCCTCATTTCTTGCTTATCTCAGGTTTAGATAGTTTTAAATCAGCAAGAAAGTAGTTTTTAATGTATTGCCTTGTAATTCAGTCCCTCTCACTGGTTCACGTGGTTGTTTTTTAAACACGGCATACAATAAAGCTCCAGTCATACATTAATGGACAAACATTTCAATACAGAATATCATTTTGAAAAAACGAAAACCAAAATAACTGTTCGTTCAGTTTGACTTTCTGTTTGGAGAAAAGTTCTTCTATTCTGGTTCTGTTAGAAAAAGCTTGCAAAATATATTTCCTGTTTTTTAAAAATAATTTTCAAGAAACACCCTGTTGAATCCCCTAAAATTTCCTCCTGTACAGTAGCTCTCTGCTGATGGTTTGAAGCTCAAATGTGAATGTGAATCTTCAGTTCCCATGCCAACTTTAAGATTTCTGATGAGAGAGAAAGTAAGCTCTGGGATTTATACATGTGCATATGTTTACATATAAATGTATAAATTATTCTTGATTCCGGATAAATACAACATCAATAAACGAAAGGCTAAATTAAAAGTAAATATGATTTTTATTCAAAGCTTGTCCCTGTATCATGTAACTTCTTTTTCCCTGTTAATTATTTTTCAGGACACATAAGTTATAAACCTATATCCATGTAAAGTATAAAGGTTTAAGATGTAGTTTATGGTGACTCTTTTTTTTATTGTGTTTTATAATATTATAAAATGTCTCCATATACATAATTATTGACATACTGTGCAAATTGCAGTTGCTCTAGAAAGGTATTATGTAACCGACAATGTGAAAATTGAAAAATTCTCATATACTATTTACAAGAAATAGCAGCAATAGTTTAAACCTACCTTCTGTCGTCCACACGGGGGCGGTGCTAACACTCTCTTTCCATGGTAGAGTTGTTAGCCAAACCATGTACACGCGTTTATCTGTAACAGAGGACGGATGGATGTGGAGTCGTCATCTGAGGTAAGTCCAGCATTTACTTGTTTATTTGTTTGTTTGTTTTTTAAGCTCCTGTCATTTGCTTGTAGTTCTCCAGTAGTTTCACCAGCTGCTATTTGGAGATGACGGTGGGCTGTCTTTTTTTGAGAAGACCAGTGAGAGGAGAGTAAAGCAGTTGGGCAGAAAAAAAGCAAAAAGCGAAGAAGTAAAAAGACAAACCTATTAAAATGAGGGAAATTGTAGAGCCACATGTGCTTCATTAAAAAAAAGATAATTAGCGAGTTACAAGCTAAAATTGTCTGGAGCAGTAGTAATAAAGGGAGCACCTGATATTTTAGCAAATTAGCTAAGTCCATTACAACACTATGCTGAAAAATTCTGCCTGTTTCAAGTGACCTTCAGAGGCATTATTTTGGTTGTGCAAGTAGTGCGGAGCTTTGGGGAATTTGACAAGAAGTTTAAACTTTTCAGAATTTGTTGACATGTGCACAGCCAAAATGATGGAAAAAGTAATACTAAATAGAAAACAAATTTCCCCAGTGACGTAGAACAGTTAAAAAAATAGAAAGCCATCTTTTCTAATTTTCTAATTAAAGATAGGAGGTCAAGGAAGTCAAGCAAAAAAAAGAGAAGAGAATCCAGATTCCAGCCCGTCATAAATGATTTAAAGCTGTGGAAGAGCGAAACAAGCCTTCATCTTCTCCCTGAGGGAGGGGCTGTGTGGCTCTCAACCTGTGAGTGTAAAAGTTTTGGTCTTTGAGAGGTTTTTAAATGACTCGTGATTTGAGAAGGAATGACAAAAGAAAAATGCTCTTAAAATTTCGCTAAAGAAGACACGATACGTAATTAAACATACATTTGTAAGCCACAAGGGGGCAGTGGAAAGAAACTTACAAGAACGCCACCATTAAATTACGCGGTGAACTCGTTAGAAAAAGTTTGTTACCACATCTGACTTTAAGAGTGGAAATCACAAATGGCTCATTATCTGGTTAAGTCCAACGGTCCCCCTCTATTTATTCATTTTTAATAGAAGGGTCTTTCACAGCAATCCTTGATGGTGCTGTAGTGCTGTGCAGGTGTGTTAAACATAAGGCCCGGGGGCCAGAATCGGCCCAGCCAAGACTCCCACCTTGCCCACTAGACAGCTTTAGAAAGGATTTGCAGCTTTTACAACTACAACACCCCATCCTCTTAGTTCAAATCATACTACACAACATACTTAACTGATAGATTAACAACTAAATGACAGAAAATTTCAATTTTTTCCACTATTTAATATAAAATTATCTTTTTTTGTTTTGTTTTCTTACAGTGAGTCCAAGAAGGGAAAAATGAGATTTTAGGTGAATTAATCAAATCCCTGGGTTTGTACCAGGAAGGATATAAAAAATCAAACCTGTGGAGATATCTGCTCTTGGGAATAAGGAAGAAGGCGAAGTTAGCACCAGTTCTCCACAATATTTTCTAAGTGATTCCTCACTTTATTCCTTGTTTGTGGACAGATAGTGTTTAAGTTTCAATAGGTGTGGCAAATTAGGAGGATTAAAGGAGTCCAAAAGGAGTAAGCTGAAAGACAGTCCCGTTAAAAACGAGTGACCGATGATCAATAAATAAGTAATTCACACAAGAAACAATCTGAGAAGGGAAAATACTTCATAAATGAACATTTCCAGGTGGGAAATATGGTGGTTGGAAAACCTACCAGCCTGCAAACAGCACGATTCAAAAAGCTTGCAAATTGCATTTCCTGTTTTTTAAAAATAATTTTCAAGAAACACCCTCTAAATTTCCTCCAAGCGCTCTGCTAGATGGTTTTTAAATTTACATGTGAATGTGAAACTCCAAGGTCAGGGCTGAATTTCACAAACCTGAGAAGTGAGTTGATAAGCTTTGGGATTTCAACTGGTTTAAAGTTAGGAAGATAGGATTTACATATGGAGATTTGTCATTGTTTAGATTATGTTTATGCTATTGATTCTTAAATGAACCCTATAACTTCTAAAGCACCCTCTAGTCACAGGGTGTATTTAGAACCTGTTATGCAAACTGGAAAATGCTGAGGGACTGCTGTAGAGTAATTAAACATATGCAAGTCTGAGAGGCGGTGCGTAAGGTTCAGTTTACTGTGTGCCTCCATGGCCTACGATGGAGTCCATTATGTCCACCCCTTCCCCCTTTTTTGCTGTCTCAACAATTAAACCAGTCAAGGTGAGGTGACTGTACACTCTCTTTCTTTAAAAAAATGGGCAAGTGGATAAAAGCATAAGCTGGTATAATAGTCCACTCTATGACCCACAGCACAAATGAGTTTTCTTATTATGAAACATTTCACCTGTATGTCAGCAGTTGCCATGGAGATTTTGTGGAGATATGCAGGGCTCTGCTTAATGGTCTGACCTTAACCTTGCACTTTCTCCACTGTATGCTTCCATGATGTAACAATCACAGTGGAATACTTCATATTGTAAATCAATATTTCAAAAGGCAGCCTGTTCTCCCAGCTCTCCTTCACATCTTCACACATATCAATCGTTATTTTAATATCAGAGAAGCCCACGAAAATGAAAAGAGTGCTCGACCTCGTTTCATTTTCACGTCTGCACGCTTTACATGCTGTATTTCTCAAACTAAGTCTTCCATAGCCTTGAACCACCATTTAAAAATCCATTCCCATCCCCCATCTGCATTTGTCTTTCTGCCCCTTTCTGCCCCTCTGTCCTGCTCTCTCTCTCTCTCTGTCTCACTCTCTGTCTTTCTCTCTCGCTCTCTCCTGCAAGCTGTGTCTCTTTCCTGTGTGCTGGGGGCCAGCAGAGGGGAAGTACACAGAGAAAGAAAAGCACTCTCTGAGTTCAAGTGCACGGGCTTAAAGACACAGCTGGCCATAAACAAAGGGTTACAGGATGAGGAGAAAACAGGCGTGGAAAGGTGGAATAATAACCCTGCTGATAAGTTAGCCATGTACTCGAGGACAGTATAGGGCTCATTCGCAAATACACACACACACACATGCACAAAAAGAAATTTTAAAACATGTGAACAGGAAAAAGGGGGAAATATGTCTCCTCCCCTTTCCTCTTTCCACATACACTCCTCCTATTCCCCCCTACCTCCTTTCTCTCAATCTCCGTCCCTCCCTCTCGCTCTCCTTCATTCCTGCATGCACACACACACATACACACATATACACACACACACAGCTACACACACACACGATGACTGATGCCTTCTCCCTCCTCTTCGTGCGTTCTCCGTTTTCTCAGCTCTCTGTGGCACCTCTGAGACTTTTGGCTTTTTGTCCTCTGGTTAAAACCGTGCGGTGGAAGCCGTTCTGCACAGCTCCAGCACCATGCTGTCCCAGCTACAAACTGAGAAGCAGCCGCAGCAGGAGCGGATCAGCCTGCCTCTCACTTTACTGCCTGTGACTTTGTCGGCCGCCTTTCCGTCCTGCACTTTTTCCTCCTCATGGTTGGTGTTAATTTCCTTTGTCTGTAAGGCATGTTTCCCCTCACGTCCACAAAGGGATAAAAAAAGATTTTTTTTTTTTGTTGTTGTTTGTTTGTTTTTTAATGGTGTGTGTGAAAGACGAGGTGAGACAACAGTGGATAAAATGTGATGAGGCTGGAGTGACATAGAGATGCAGGGCTGCAAGTCAAGAGGCAAAGCACTAAGTCGAGAGTGAGGATGAGGGAACAGAGAGGAAGATTCAAGTTGGAAAATATACGTGGGAAAAGGTAAAAGAAAAATGGGTTTCCATCTTATTATAATATTTTCTTATTTCCTTCTTTCAGTGTTTTATTTGGAAAGTAATCATGTTTTGTTTTTTTCCCCTTTTTTTGCCTCTTTGATTCCTGTTCTCGGATCTGCTTTCATTTGCGCACATAAAGTCATTTTCCTTCCTCCCACTCCCATTTTCCCCATCTCCATCCTTCTCCAATCTCCAAAACATGCCTTTTATCACCTCTGTTTGCTTAGCAGAATTTGCATGTTTGCTTTAAAACCGTTTTTCCTTAAGTCTCGGTCAGTTACAGCTCAGGGCTGGTTTTGGGGCCCAGCTGGGAGGATAACGGGGAAGGAAGAACGGGGTTGGGGCACTCACTTTTGTGTCGTTTTTGTGTCTGTCGCTGTCTTTGTAAATCTTCAACATATTATGCGTTAATAATGATTGTGTTACTTAGTGAATGTGTCTTCGGCCCGTAATCAGATCTTCAGCTTCAGCTGATATGAAACTTAAAAGAATGTGGATTATTTGGTCATCATGCTCCCGACTTTGGGACCGACACGTCCCACCCTCTACTTCCCCTCACTGTTTGTTTGTGGTATCAGTATGCATCCCTCTCATCTCGTCCTCACCCCGCTGTTTTTTCATGGCTTCGCCTTCATTAGGTAGTTTTGACAAGTTACTGTCATATTGGAAATCTGTAATATAGCCTCGTCCTGATATATGTTCTTAACAATCCTGACCACCTTGAAGAAAATATGATCCAGGCTCTCATTCCAAAACGCACAGATAGTGAGTCTCTGTGCAAGGGTGTGCCATTTGACAAAGGGGAGTAAAAGGGTTTTCGTGACTAGGATTAGAGTTTGAATAGGGGGACGATCGCAGTTCTGAGCGTTGATCTGAATACATCTGATTTAAACCAAGACTTAGTGTTGGTACCAAAGTCACAGGCGGCCGACCTTGGTGTCTGGTTTGTACAGGGTGTAGCAACAGAACAATAAAGAGAAATACACAAATCACCATGCCCAGTTAAATTTGAGCAAACCTTTATTCATTTTACTTCTAAATTCATAGTTGGGAGATGGATATAGAGTAGTAGATATGAGAAATCCCTCTGAATAATCTGAAGAGGACCAAAATAGAGAATGTGCTAATGGTTGCACTAAAAACTCTATGCTAGATACCCGATTTAATGCTTTGGACTACCAGTTTACGTCCCGTGCATTATTGGCCAAAAGTATAAAATCGTTTGTATTATCACAAAATACCCCCGTATTCAGTCATTTGACTGCATAATGAGGCTTAGATTTAGTGCAAAAGGAACATAAGAGAATAGTAAATAGCTTATTTTCACATGAATTATTTTGAAAGGTGTTTTCCCAGTAGTGGATTGAAGTATCAAAGCATAGTCAAAATGTTGCATAAGCTGTCAACTGTATTGTGTGGCCGAACCATCTAAAACCGCAACATACTCAATTTGCTATAATTGAAAACTTCAGTAAACTCACAAATATTCATATCTAAGAAGTCTAATCGTTATCAGTGCAGTTACTGATTTAGTTTCTATTAAGCAGCAACAACTTCAACTCCAGTGTAACCGAAACGTACAGCAAAATCTCAGAAATAATTTGGATAATTGTACAGCTCATTGACCTTAATTCCTGCATTAGTGAGTGGCACTTCAGCTTGTACATCACAAAGTGTAGCTGTGCGGTGTACACGGTGCAAGGGGGATGATGATATTTGGGATCCGTGCGTCATTTTGAATTATTTTCTTTGTTGTTGTTGTTCTTGTCCTTTACGTAGGATTATTTAGACATTATTTACAGTAATGACAAATTCCTTGGAGTTTGATTTACCCACATTTTGAGTTTGGTTCTAATAAATAAGTGGGTTGTGTATTTTATTATTTTTTTAATCATGTTATGCCAAAATAAGGCAAAAAAAATAAGGCAACTGTAAAAAATTAAGCTAATTAAGCACTATCACTTTTCATCACTCAGAGCAAATGAGCAGTTTTGACACTGACTACACGGCCACAGAAGTGTCTTGCCATACTGAATCCTTTGGCAGAAATAATGGATTGCCATGGCTTTTTGAAGTGACAAAGAACCTATCAGTTATTTAAAACCTCTCAACTTGAGGCTGCCACTTACTGACCCGAGCACATCTAAACATTAGAGTGGAGAGGAAGCCATTCATGTGTTTCACTTTCTAAAACATAACTCGGCCTTCGCTATCAATTATGTAGTTCTGGTGTGAAAGAGATGGGGAAAAAGGGCCACACACAACAGGCAGCCAGGCCCAGCGTGAGAAAGCGCTGCACCACGTGACTGCTGTAGATGTACTAACGCTCTCTCACGGTCTGAGTGAGAGCTATTCCCCCTGGACTCAGTGTTCCAGTTGCATCAGTGTTTGTCTGCCTTCTCTAGGATATGGGGCTGAAACGGGGCAGGAGCTGAGAGAGCTCCATCTGGACATCCATAGGGCCCTCCTCCTTTATTGGCACGAAGCCGATAATGTTGCTCTCTGTTGCATAGGATGCAAAGTTTTTTGCACCAGTTTAAATCTCTAACTGACCTTGTAAAAAAAATTTTTTTCTACCTCTAAGAGATGCATGGCTTGAATTATTTTCAGCTGCCTAGCAATGTTTCATATATATTCAAGCTAGCTTATTACTGCAGATACTTTTGTCTCTGTTGAAATGTGTAAATATTCATGTTCAAATCTCGGCTATTGAATGCAATAAAAGGCCCAATCTTTTATACCATACACATTAACCAACTGCACGTTAATTACACATTAACACCTAAATATCCATCAGGCAATACTATACAAACTGATATAAATAAATACAACAAATTACACCACTTTGCATTAAGGAGTACTTTCACCCGTAACACTGTTAAAATATGTTGTACTTCCATGAAAGTAAAATCTTCAGTGCAGGGCTTTTTTATTAGTGTGGGGGTAGTGTGTGTTTATTAAGTGGGGTAGTGCATTTTCTGTTTGTATTCAATGCTTAACTGCAGCTGTTAAATAGCACTCCTTTGCTTTTATTTTTAATAGCTAACATTGATATTGGGCTTAGAAATAACAACAGATTAAAAAGATTATCTGAAGTACAGCTACAGTGAAAAAGCAATCATGGTGCCAGCATATATACTCATAGAACATAAAGTACCTTCTTGTATTTTAAGGGGAACCATGCCTTGTCACTCTGGTGGCATTCTTCATTGCATGCTTTTACTTATTTGTACCTCACAGAGCACAGTCTTCAGCCTCTGGTGGCAAATTTGTACCATAATGTAGCTGACCTTTAAAAATCTGCAGGTACAGGGGTTCTTTATTCCAGGGCTCACAAAATCGCTAGCCCGACGTCCCGGGGCTAGCAATTTTTCCAGTCGGGGTACCAAATTCTATCTCAGCCCTGCCCGTCGGGCTATCATAGGAAGGGAAAATATATGTCAGTGCTTTTGCATTCTTTTGAAAATGTAGCTGAGTAATTATGTCATTGGCATCGATGAGCCACTGCCAATATGTGACATATTGAAATCGCGTTTGAATTTGTGCTTGTTTTTTGCTTTCACTTTCACTTTGCGATCGCGCGAACGGTGTGTAGAGAGCGGCAGCACTGATTGGTGAGTGACGATTAATTGCGCACCAATTCCTCTGACATCGTCTTATCACTCATTAGCTTGTCAAACGTGACAAGTGAAATCTCCCACAGCAAGCTTAAACATGTGAGAGGTTGATTGCGCAGAGAATCGCTGACCGTTATGTAAGTACATGTGTAAAAGCAGATGGATTTACGCCGGTATTTTAGTTCTGCTGAGCCAAATAAGACAGGTCAGGGTGAAGAAGGGGCAGCCAATGAAAAGCCTACCACAAAACGGAAAAGTTATGACAAATCAGACTATGAGGCAAAAAGAAAGCTCAGCTTTTTTGGTTTCATGGACAAAAGAATTTCTGTGGTTGGAATATGACGAGCTAAATAACATGATGTTCTGCCGGGTGTGTTGTGAGTTTCATTTCATTTGAGTCGACAAGCGCCTTTGCAACTGGGACCAGTAATTTTAAGAAAGACCCCATCAGAACCCATGAGAAATGCAAGAAATGCATTATTGCTCAGTCTGCAATAGCTTTCCCAGAACAAACAGCAATTGCAAAAAACATACTAAAAATAAACCAAGCACAAGCAGAAGTCCTGAAAAATCTTTCAAAAGCGTACTATGTTGCAAAGAGTTCACTACCATTGTCAAAATTTAGCAGTCTTTGCAAACTTCAAAAAGCAAATGGCCTCGATCTTGGTTCCACTTACCTCTTACCCTTGACTTCAGTGGAAATTTCAGATTCAGGATCTGACACAGACTGATTCATGTTCTACACAGTTCTTACAAGTTCATAGAAATTTCTGTTCAATTAGAAACAAGTATTTGAGTTGATGACTGTGATTTTTATACAATTGTTGTGATTTGTGTTTTAACAACTTTCTGATTAATTTTTGTTTCCGTTACAATATTATACTTTGATGTATAATATTGTAACGGAAACAAAACATTAAAAAATTGCTCTCTTTTTTATTCGGGCTACTTAAATTTATTTTGGGCTACCAAAAACTGAAGAGTGCCTGCCCGAAGGGCTACCAGAGATTTTGAAATTTTGCGAGCCTTGTATTCATATATTTTATTATTATTGTTAATATTATTATTAATATTATTCATTCGTACACTTGAAAAGAAACAGGTACAGGAAGAATAAAAACTTCTTTGAACCCAGGAGCTTGGTACAGGCGATAGTGCTGTACCCAGTAAACAGTAAAGCCTTAACAAGGAGTGCAGTAGAGAGCTGTAGGCCTAGAAATTCACTCCTACTGCACTCCTGTTTCTGAGATGTGCAGATAGTTTAGAAGCATCATGATTGCATTTCTTTCTCGATTGTTTAGCACATATCTTAGTCACAGCTCTTTAAAAACGTACATTTGATTAATGTCAGAATCCATATCTGCCTCTAACTTCAGTGGCTACTGTTACACTCTTAGTGTTTGGTATAAGTCACCTCTTTAATGGCTTTTATCAAACACATTGAATTTAAGACAGTAAAAAATGATAATATGTAACATGACTCTTTCTCAGCTCAATGAGACTAACAGAAAAGTGTATACACTTAACATCTGTTTGCTTATTTAGCTCTTCTTTATATTCTGGTATTGTGAAATGAATCTTCTGGTACATTTGGGGTGGCTGTAGCTCAGGAGGTAGAGCTGGTCCCCTACTGATTGGAAGGTTGGTGGTTCGATCCCTGGCTCCTCCAGTCTGCATGTCAAGTATCCTTGGGCAAGATACTAACCCCAACTTGCTCTCCGATGCATCCATCGGAGTATGAATGAGTATGAATGTCGTTAGAAAGCACTAAGTGTAGATAAAGTGCTTGTGAGAATGGGTGTGATTGGGTGAATGAGGCATGTTGTATAGAGCGCTTTGAGTACTCCGTGAGAGTAGAAAAGCGCTATATAAGAATCAGACCATTTGCCTCCATGATTTTTGTCCACTGGAGTACAGAGAGGACAGTGAACCTCTGTCACGCTGGGTGGAGGTTGTTTTCATTTTTTCCTCCCACCTATTACTGTGTCAGAATCTTTTCTGAACCTGGTTGATGTGAATGAATAGTTTCCTCATATATGGGCCAGGTGGCTGCCTTGTGTGTTCAAAAGCAAGCAGAGGTGGTAAGGTGGGGGTTAATATTTGCAAGCTGTAGGAATGTGTTTGGAGTCAGCAGTGAGAATTCCTCAGTTCTGCATTAGTAGGTCACAGCATTGCTTCTTACCTCCCCTAACTGTCTCAATCCTCTCTTTCCCCCTCTTCCCCCTTGTCTGTCTCATTTTTCTTCCTATCCAACTCTGTCACGTCTTTATCAACACGTTCCTACCACTGTCTCATTCTTGATGCACATCTTTATCTGCTGTGTTCTGACTCAAGTTTTGATCCTCTGCACTTCTCCTCTCCGACTCTTTAGATGTGTGCGAGACATCTAAAGAGCCTCGGGAGTTGGGGGTTGGGTAAAAAGCAAGAGATAGTGAAACTGTGTGTGAGTGTTGATAATGCTATAGTGCAGGGCTCTCCTGCTGGCTCCTCTTCAGTACATCAGTCATGTATGATTTATGGAGTAGGTTCCTGAGGAACTGGCTTTGTTGATGTCATCCGGGATCATCTGTTCAAACAGTCATGTGAAAAAGAAAGTTTTCACAAGACTCTGTAAAAAAACAAAACAAAGTACACCCCATGATTCAATAGCTCACAGGACCACTTTTAGCTGCAATAAATCAAAGTAAGTGTTTGCTGCATGACTTTATCAGTCTCTCACGTCATTGTGGAGGAATTTTTGGCACACTCTTCTTTACAATGATACTTTAGTTCATTGAGGTTTGCAGGCATTTGTTTATACAAAGCTCTCTTAAGGTCCTGCCACAACATTTCAATCAGGTTAAGGACTTGACTTTGACTGGGTCATTACAACACCTTGATTCTTTTCTTTTTTCAGGCATTTTCTTATAGTAAGTAAGTAAGTAAAATTTATTTATATAGCACTTTTTAAGACAAAAAGCTGTTACAAAGTGCTTCACATGGGAATGAAGGCATGTCAAACAAACAACATAGCAGTATAGAAGCATATCAAACAAAGCAATAGTGCAGTATAAATATAGAATAAAACAACATATTTCACACGAACATTACCTAAATGCCTGTCTAAACAGATGTGTTTTAAGCTGATTTTTTAAAAGAAGCCACAGTGTCGATGGTGCGGGGGGGGGGACAGTTCCACAGTATTGGAGCCAGGGTTTGAAAAGCGAGATCCCCCTTCGTTTTCAAACGGGTCCGTGGAATAGATAGAAGGCCATTATCAGCGGATCTAAGAGTCCGCTTTGGAGAGTAGGGTTGGAGAAGCTCGTTGATATAGGTGGGGGCCTCACCTTGTAGAGACATAAACGTAAAGGTGAGGATTTTAAACTTATATCTATACCCAACCGGGAGCCAGTGCAGGGATTTTTAGTATAGGAGTGATATGGGAGAATTCTTATGAGCTTAGCATCACTGTCCTGTTGCATGACCTAGTTTTAACCAAGCTGTAGCTGTTGGACAGATGGCTTCACATTTGAGGCTAGGACACTATAGTGTACAGAAGAGTTCAGGGTCAACTCAGTGGCTGCAAGTTGCCCAGTTCATGTGGCTGCAAAACAAGCCTAAATCATCGCCACAGTGCTTGGTCATGGGGGATCATATGATTATTGGGGTTATCTCTGTATTATTGTAGGGTATTTGCCTTACAATATAAAAACCCTTTCGGCAACTGTTGTTGTCATTTGACAATAAATAAATACAATTGAAATTAAAATCCTTGCCTTGTCACAGCTGTGCCTAGCAGTTGGTATGTTATGCCTGGTTTTCCCCAAACATGGTGTCATGTCCTTTTAAAGAAAAGAGGCTTTTTTCTGTAACCTTTCCAAGCAAGCCACAGTTGTCAATCTTTTTCTAATTCTACTGCAATGAACTTCAAAATGTGACATGCTAAACTTGACTGCCGCTAGTCTGAGAGTCAGGGATTTAGCTTTTGGGTTTTTCACAAGTTCTCTGAGCATTGTACAACTTGACCTTGAAATGATTTTGCTTTCACAATCTTTCCTAGAAGATTGTGGCATTGCATTAGCACACACCTGAGAGCTGCAGACCAGTAAATTTGCCCAAAAGTCTTTTTTTTACAGAAGTGATGACACTTGCAGATGATCAGTTTATCTAATTCACTTGATTAGCATTCATCTGTTCATCCTATTCATCCATCCATCATTTCTCTTTACCACTTACCCAATTAAGGGTTGTGGAGGACTGTACCCTCTCCCAGCTATCATAGGGCAACAGGATAGGTAGAACCATGACATTTCTATAGTCTATTAAAATCTTAATTGTTATGGAAGCATTAAGGATGTACTTAGTTTTTTACAGAACTGTATGGAGTCATGTAAAAAATTTATTTTTCACATAACTGCATATCACATGAATTGATTCAACTACAAACCACGTTTAAAAAAGCATAGTTGCACATTTTTGAAAATATAATAGATATAATAGATATAATAAAAAAGATACTTTTTTCAAGAGATGACAAAACTGGCACCACTCTCATACCTGTCCATTATATATAATGCTAAAAAGTCTCGTCTGGCTCCTACCAGCACCTAATTGTATATAAATAAAATCAAATGGAACATTTTGTTTACTGAGCCCTGGTATTATCTTGTGTGCTGGTATGTAATCTTTCTAACAAAGCTCGATTAGCTGTTTCCACTCTGTTTTAAGTTAATTTAAGCTAGCTCCTGTTTCATACTGACAAGAACCATTTAAATTCAAGTAAAAAATATGCATGAGACACAAATGCTAAAAGCATATGTTGTTTATTGATAGTGGTTTAAAGGGTCACTGTGTATCCTCTGGAAGCATATTGATGGCATTCACAAGGCTCTTCGTTACACTTTGCAGTGATACACGCACTCTGCAATGAGGTGTCGTCACACAACGACTCCCTTGAGCGTGCCAGCTCTCTGGTGCCAGGCAGGGAAGAGGAGAGAATACAACAGGGAGGAGGGGAGAGTACATGAAGATAGAAGGCAAAAGAAAGATGAAGGTGTAAAGAAACATGCTGTCTGAGAGGTAGAGACAAGTGGGTGATAAAGCGAGACAGAAAGCGTCTGAGGGGGAAGAAAGGGTTTAATGCTAGACAATGGGAGGAGGTGCAGTCATTGAAGGGGTGGAAAACAAGGAAAAATTTCAGTGTTGCTCAATGTATCATTAGAAAATAAACCTTGTGATTTCTTAGCACAAAAGGTTGTCAGTTTAAGAGCCAAGTAGTAGTCAAACTAATATCCATACATTAAGAATTGTGTAAGAATGAAAAATGTTTAGGATCAAGGAGTCTGTAGCTGAGTTAAAACCTGCAGTCGCTGCCTGTTCTTTGGTCAGTAGGTCGTCAGGGTCACATCTGTAAGATGAAAGGAGAAGCTTTGGTTGGCTGCTTCCACAGAGAGATGGAAGGGTCAGGAAGTGGCCCCAGCACAAACACCAGACTTATTGTTCAAGTTCAAGGTAACGCTGAATAGGGTTTTCATTCACTTAGCTCAGCCCTCCATCCCCTGACAAGCTGCTGTTTTTCAAAAGGGTCGTAATTAGAGGAAATACTGCCTTTGGCATCATCTGACGTCGGTTTCTTGGTTATAATTGCAAACTAATTATGTCAGTTTTATTTATTTAAATAAGGGTTTTGGTGCCGACCTTTGGCTATTTTTAAAGAGTTATTGAAAGTGAATCGTTTAAAATATTGCTCTCACGTGGCTCATGTTGAGGGGTGCCCAGTCTCTGCCCTTTCAGACAGTGAACAAGGTCACAGCCAGAGGGTCAGATGTCGGGGCAGTGTTTGCCCCTCCTCCACATGTAGCTGCTTCCCCGCCTGCCTCCCGCTCTGTTGTGTCTGTTCACTCGACAGCTCCTCATTAACTCCTCACATGGGATTTCCTGTTCACCTCCTTCACTTTCCTGTTCATGTTCAAAATGGAACAGCATATTAGCTCTTTTTACAAAACATGAATAATTAAATCCTTCACAGTTATTGTGCTGACTCTGTGAACCAACGGCCAAAAGTTGTTACTGAACACTAGGAATGCAAAAGCTAGTTGGAGCGCAGCTAGACCAGTAATGGTGCCAAACCTTTGGGAAGTCGAAGTCTGTAATTGATGACTTTGTGCTTTCAATGAATACAGTAAAGCCACGCGCGCACACACACACATATAGGGACATAATTCAGAGTCTGACGCACTCCCTTTAACAGAAAGTCAATAACAATACAGGAATGATTAATCAGTCGCTCCATGGTCCCACCCTTTCTACTCACCACCTTCCACTCTCCCTTCGCAACCCCACTCACCCTCTCTCAGCTCAGTATTGATCTGAATGCATTTGCCTCCCATTTATCCGTTAGCACCCCTCCCCCATCACGTATACACTGCCACTGCATTGAGCGGTCACAAAGAACCTTTTACACAGGAATGTTTCCCATGCGCACAAATAACGCACACACTTACGAGCGTGTGCACGTGCAGTCCAACACATCACTGCAGCATGCGCGTCATGTCACACTTTGATAGGTACTACACTTAACTGCATTGCACTGGGGGATTTGGCTTGATTATTCCGGGCTGTGGAGTGCAAATTAGGAGGGTCCATTTCACAGTGCAGGTGCATTACGTGTTTGTATGTTGCCCACACATTAGCCTAAACACAAAGCTGCATTTTAAGAGGTTTAACTGACAGCCCATTTGATCCCCCTCCTCTCCCCCCACATTCTAGTTGGTGGCACACAGGTTGCCATGACACCAGACTGTTTTGTCTGCCCTTTGACCTCTTTAAGGGGCTCTGTGGTCAATCAGGCATTACATGTGAGGGGCAAATAGAAGAGAGGAGAGCAAAGGGGGGGGGGCTGCATTTCCTCTGTAAAAAATTAGGTCCAAAAGGTTCCTCTATACATCCGCTTTGTACTGAACAGAAGGTGGGGAGCCTCCAAGAGGCTTGCAGTGAAACAAAGACACATGTGCACATACTGACCTGGCAGCGCTCTGGAAGGGTAAATGAACTAGGCTGGAGCTCCCAGGAGGTGGGGAGTTATTATGCTCATTGTGCAGTCGGCCAGCTAAAGCTGTTTGGCTGCTTCTTTTGAAGTTATATTTATCAAACCAGAGCAGGAGGCTTAGCGCTCCAAGCTGGTGCATTGCTTTGTCCATACTGCAGAACGCATGTGTGCACCGAGATGGCTTTCAAACATCAAGGCTTGAGAACCTTGATATGTTTATTTAAAAAAATAAAAAATCTTAGAAAAATAAGCATAAAACACAATTTAGGTTACAGTGTTTCTAACAGTGATGCCTTTCCATGATAGCCGTAAGCAGTAAAACACTGATATGATAGCATCTAATAGCATTATCCCTTTCTGAGTAATTCCTCTCATAGCAAAAACTCACAGTAGGTAAATATCAAATCATTTATTAAATGGAAGCATTCAAAAAGCAATAAACAGTTTTCTTTTAAATTAGACTAAATATAATGAAATTAACTGAGATGCATAAAAAATTAGATACGGGTTCATGTCATGATGTTTTAAGTGGTAATAACTAATGATTTGATTGTGTCATTTTGTTTTTATTCTCTCAGTTTATGCACCTTTTGATTTCCTTTGAGCTGAATATTTGGATCACTTTTCCCTTGTTCTTTTTTTTCTAAATACTGACATTAAAATGCTTAATCAAAATTAAAACTGTGTCAACATACACAAAAATGGTGTTTTCCCTTTGTAGTTATTTTGTTTGAGTGGTGTAATTAAACAAAAATAATTTAATTACCTTTTTTCAGAATTTGTACTGCTGCAGTAGTGACCGTCGTCATTTCGTTTTAATCTCCTACATTAAATTGGTTGCTGACATTGAACCTGTGACCTACTGTGTAAACAGTCTTTTCATTCACAAGGTCAGTTTTACTCACTCTAACCTTGATACCATCTGTGTTATCTTTGTGTTTTTCAGTTACTTTTTGGTTCGAGTCTAAAGGAAGATCCAGAACACGTCGACATGACAGCAATCTCAAGGTAAAACCTCAGTAGGACATTTGACAGATTTCTGTGGAGAAATAAAGGCCTCTTGTGAATGGATGGCTTTCTCACACACATATTCATACTCATGTTTAAACAATATGTTATTGTACACATTTCATTTGTTTCTGTTCTTGTTCTTTTGTTATGCAGCCAAATTAAATATTGACAGATAATTAGTTGATACCTGTAGCAGGTTGTAATACAACTGTCAAAATATCAAAGAGAAAATAATCCACTTATTATCAGGCCTTTGATTATTCAGTCATACCAGGTAGTAGTCTCAAAGACAAGGACATTTCTTTTTTAATTTGCCCTGTTATGTTTTTCTGTAAAACAAAGCCCACACTTAACAAAATAAAAAGATGTTAACACTGCAGGAAAATGCAACAGAATTTCCTGTGTAAATTAAATTAAGGTTTTCAGCTCTGTTAATAGCAGTTTGCTTTAAAGAATACAAATAAAATAAAATAAAACGGCACACTGTCAGTGAAGGGTAAATTAATTAAAACAGGTGCAAACAGAGCCAAATAATTTGTGATCATGAATTCAAATTAATCTCTTTTATGATATTATCTGATGACGATAATGTGCAAAGTCCAATTGCATCTATTTGAGTACATGTGGGAATAGTTTAGATCTGATTGGTTTACACAGAGTAAAGCGGACACAGCTCTACCTCCTGCACGCTTCTATGACTAAGCCAGAGCAACATGTCCAGTAGTAGTAAAGTCAACCATCTCGGGTTGTGTGCTGTATGTGAGCAAAAGCATATTTTCATACAATGTCTCATCCTGACACTCCTGACATTTTTCTAAACTCATGTGAAAACAGCTGCAAAGTTACCAGTGAATTAATTTTTAGGGTGCGTTGCAAAGAGTTAAAGTGATAAACGAACTGAAAGATGTTTTTCAAAGCTCAGTATAGACTTGAGGGACTTAGTGAAAGCATCTTTGTCCAAAGCCTGAGTCATGTATAGTCCCACTGTAAAGTGTGCAGATTGAAATATCTGCACTCTGGCAGACTAATAGCTCTCTTTCATCATCTCTGTTATCTGTACAAAAATATAGATCCTCAATAGTCATTACATCTATTTTTTAATTTAGAAATGTATGGACCTTTAGTAAATTAAAGATCGCTTGGATGGCAGTGGCATTACTTACAAAATTAATTCATTATCGTCATATTTCAAATGACATTTAGAAAGGCTGTAAGCCAAAGGGCAGGCTTCACAGATATATTAACATACACGCAAGCCACTTTGTTTTACAAATTTTAGCCCAGAGGCACAGTGAATTGGGATAACTCCTTAGAGCTTTAAGAGTCTAAAATATTTGTCTTTGCCTTATTAGACATTAAATAATGCTTTTCCTGCAGTTCAGTTAAATTTAACCTGTGGTGCATTTTACCAACAGCTGAAAACCCAACATCAAAATATTTTGTGATGTCTAAAAAGTGATTTTAAACCAAAATGCAAAATAAAATCATGAAACCTTAAGATGCAATCAGATTTCAAACGAGGATGCTTTTGGGGGGAAAAAATGGACCAAGCTCATTTTCAGTTAAACACCCCTCTACCACCACAAAGCCACCCCCTTTAAAACTCAAGTACTTCATTTCCAATCAGATCCATTCTTTCATCAGGCATGTGATTGGAAACTTGGGATGGGAGGCATTATGAACAGCCACTCACACACCAATCCCAGTATACGTAGCTTGACAGCTGTGCCATAGCAACAGTTTGGCTATTTGCCAGGCTGTTAGAGTTGCCAGGCAAAAGGTTCCCATGGCAACATTCATTTTGCCATCTTGGTATATGTGGATGGCGTCAACCAAAGCAGATTACTTTAGGTTAGAACTGCTTTTACCTGGGGAAAAAACACACATTACATCAGATCACTGTCACTCTGTAACAGTAAAAATATCAACAACAGCGTGAAGATGCCTTCTGTCAGAGATAGTGTTGGAAATGCAAAGGGAGTGGCAGAAGTTGTATGCTAATACTTGATTTAGAAACCTGGTTGATAAAAATCAGATGGTACTGCACACTTTCACAGAAAACAGGTATTTTCCACTTTAGGTATTTTCCTAATTGCATCATCACCTACAGCAAGAAATCATTTACAGTAAACTTATCTTGTTGTATCGACTTGTAAATCAGGGAAGTTTTTTTTAAAGAGACTGAGTGATATCACATTCTGCGTCAGCATTCGTGGATGATGATCAAGTATGCTAGGAATTTTGAACTTGAAGTTACACCAACCCATTCGGGAATTACTGCACACATTTTTCATAGTGGAGTATTTTTTGTTTTTTACAGCCTGCTTAAGGGTGGAGCGAGCAAGACAAAGAGGGAGTGGGTGAATGATAGCTGACATTGGCACAATTACACTGCATTTCTGCGTGATTTGACTGTGAACTACTGCACACACGGAGTAAAGTAGAGGAGCTTGTTGGTATGTAAAAATGCCGGCATGTGTGTGTTCAAAGGGCAGGAGGGGGGTATGAAGACAGAGGGTGGCTAAAAGGGTAAGAGGCGGGAAATGGGGACCCATGAGGGATGAAGCAAAAAAAAAAAAAAAAAAAGCCAAAAAAGGTTGAGTGGGTGAGGGAAGGAGGAGTGGGGGTGCACTTTGGGACAGAAGATTGAAAGGGAGTGGCAGAAAAAGAGTGGTTTGGACTATAAATGCATACCAAGAAAGAAAAGAGGAAGAGGAGGAAGATGTGCACATATTCACCTAGCTTTTTTTTTCTTTAAGTTACACCAAACTGCAGCTCAATTGGCTCAAGGCTTTCAAGATAGGCTATTCAGTTTCTTCTTCTCTATGTCTTTAATGCTTCTTTGTTGGAAGTCAGATTCCTTAAATCCTACATACCAGCGAATGCTTTCATGCAGAGCTCCCACACATATAGCTCTCTTTTGTCAGTGCATCCAGAAACGTTTTAACTTCTTGATCGCAGAAGTGTTTACATTTCTGTAATCATCTTTACTTTGATATCATTTCATGTTACATTTCTGCCCCGATAAGGGTCTGCTGGAATCCTTTAAACGCCATTTGCACAGCATATCATCTTGCCCCAGTTATGTCTGAATGAGTGCTCAGAGTAGCCTATCACTCCTGGCTGGTCTTTGCTGGAATGTATCACTGTGCCAGCAAATGTAGCACCGCAGCACACAACAATTGCAATTTCTACAGAGAGCATCTACATCCACCTAAAAAGTTTCAGTTTAGCAATCATTTTGTGATGTGAAGGAAATTTCTGTTTGACTGTGAAGCAGAAGTCCCCCAGATTTAGATGTAACAGCTGACAGCAGAATTGATGCTTGTGACAGTGTTATGGCAGATGGCCTTTAACTCCCATGAAAACCTGTCAGCGCTTAAGCGGAATCGGACAGTTGATGTGGATGAAATGCTGCAGTCAGTGAATGTAGGAATTTGGTTCAACAACAGGTCGAAGAATAATATTGCTTGGTGACTTTTTTTTCTCCAAAGACAAAATTCAGGCTCTGATAGAATAGGAGACTGTGATTGTAATTCTTTGCATGTAGCTATTCTTAGACAGTCAACCCCTGGAATCGTATTTTGTAGCTGTCAGTGTCGCTCTATTGCAGACTAGTGGCACTGATAGAACAAGGGCCAGAAGGGGAAGTAAGCAGGAGTTTGCCCAGTCACCAGTAGAGGGCAACAAGCCCTAAGAAATGGTTGAAAATACTATGAATGAATGGATAAATTGAAGTTTTTGTAGTACTCACACTTGCATGAGAGGCTTAGATGTCAGGAAAAGGATTTTCATAGTTCTGTTCCAGCATTGTCAAATTTCAGACCAGCAAGGTTGTCTCCTTCCTACAGTACATTTGATTACATAAGCCATCCTCCAGCATCATACATATGCATGCCGAGAGTCTTTGTGCTTTTGTATACATGTGCTCTGTACAACATGTGCCACTGCAGCCACTTAACACTTTCCTTCCCGTGGCATCACTGCAGGACCGTAGGTGAATTTTTGTGTGGTTGCAGCCGCCTACAGTTCCCACGTTTCAATCATGATTGCAGGTTCAGTCCCCATTTATTACAGCTCAGAAGTAAAATGCATCTCTTATTCTTCTTTTCCTGCTATTCATAAAAAAGAAATAGAAAACACACCACTGAAAGAGCTCAATAGAACCCCCCCACACACAAAAAACAGCCCTTTGTAATGTCAGTGAATCGATTTTTTTGCCCAAATCCAAGAGCAAACAGAGACGTTCCATAGCACAATGAGAAGTGCACAAAAGGAAATCAAAGGATAAATTCCCATTTGAGTTTGTGCGACTCAGTCTCAACACTTGCTAAATTCTGTAGTGAAGAGGTCACTTACACTATGAATGTATTGCTGAAAGAGTAAAGCGGGGCATGGGGTAGGAGGCAGAAAGGTGAGTATGTACACAGACGCCTACGTCCTGCTGTTGAAATCTTGTCTGGAGTCTCTACAGTCTGTGCTCTGCAGTGTGAGGTAGTTGGTTGTATGGTTTCGCATAATAAATAGCACGGAGATAACTGTACAACCTTCTAGCTTTCCCTGCGGAGTCACTTCTAGCCACGTCTAGTGTACCACCAGCAGAGAGGTAAGTATGTTTTGTTACTCTGTGAGCGGATCTCCTAGTGTTTAATGACACGGCACGTCCTTTTCAACTGCAGCGCCTTTTATCCCCTCAAGGTCTTTATCATGATGCTCTCTCCTTTGGGCAAACCCTCATGAAGTCTCTTTCCCGGGTCTGTGTCATTTCATGGGCAATATTTGTGGCAGTTGGATTGTAGTTGTTGGGATGACTACCCACTGCTTGACAGGTTGTTGGCTGTAAAGCAATCAGTGGCTTATACTGCAGCAGAAATACCCTTAAGACAGGACGCCGAACGTCCATTTTTATCAAGCAGCTGACTCTGACTTTGAGTAGAAACTAATACCTAAAGAAAGAAAAACCCTAGAAAATAATCCAACTGCCCTATATTGTGAGGAAAGGGGCTGCTTAACAAGCTGTTTGCATATAACCACACAGGTTACTTTAGGTGTTTTTAAAGCACTAAATGATGAAATAAGACACAAAAGATGCAATTAATTAATATATGTAAGACTACACTCGTTAAATGAAAATAACCTACTACTCTCTCCCTCTTTCAGTTACCTCACATAAGTAACATTCATCATATACAGCTTCACTGTGACATTCATGAAATCCCTGCCTGTATTTTTGCAGCATTTCACAGTATCCACGCACTGCTGTATACTACCACAGGTTGAGAAGCCTTGCGTGTCTGCCGTTGTACTTATACCCGTTTCATTACCCTGAAACCTTCCCTGCCTCCTCCCCCTCTCCTTTACCCCTCAGCAAGTCAGACTGGTGGTTCAAACAGCAGCCATCTGCAGTGCGTTACAGTCACCCCCCCCCCACCGTGCCTCCTGGAAGGGGTGGAAAATAGGGGGCATATATCAGAAATGTGCTGATTCTGCACTGTCAGTCGTAGCCTTCTTTATCATCCGCCACGCAACACTGCTCTCTTGCCTGAGCAGACAGTTGAACATCAGACAACTGCTAGGTGTGTGGAGCAGTGATAATAATGTGCATGGGAGGAAGTGCGATTAACCTCGCACGTTCTTCTATCTCTGTCACATGTTGACATAGTAAAGACCGTTTGCGTTCGCGACCTCTTGTACCTGGTTTCCATCTCCGCATATACAGCAGACTGCGCATATGTGTGAGCAGATTGTTATGTGAACATATTTTCATGACGTCCGCATGCGCATATGCTGCTTAGAAAAATGCCTGCAGGAGTTGTTGGGACTGTGAGTAAAATGCTACAACCTCTATATGAAGTGCTGCGAGTTCCTTGAAGCGCCCGCTTGCTCAGGCAGAAATTCTTACATTACTCTGCCTACATCAGACTTTGCGCGATACTTTGTGAAAACCGGCGCTGCCACAAACAATGCCATGTGCAATCTCTTGGGGTGCATCGGCGAACTAGAGCATCCTGATCCTGAGACAGACAAGGCAGACATCATCCTAGACTGATGATGTCATCCCTGTGGAGCACTCCCAGTGCTTTGTCTGTCAGTGGCACTGCAGAGTGCAGCTGCAGGCACACACAGACACACACACACCTGTCCGTGACTGTGACGTTCTGCATTTGTGACTTGGGTTTGCTGTTCTGCTAGAGAGGGGCTTTTTCTTGGTTCTTCAGCCAAAATGGCGCCCACATTGCCTCTGTCTTGGAAAGAGATGCTTTAGTTTACTGGCAGAGGAGAGCAGGCACAGGCTCCTGCACTCTGAAATCCATCCACAGCCAGAATATGTGTGTTGTAAACGCCCAGGAGTTTGTCTGTGTGACATTAAAGCGGGATTAGGTGGATTATATGTGCTGCACAAGACGAGGAACTCGCATTCGGTGCAGAGGAATTGCGCCGACCACTGAATGCACACATCACAGCAGATTGTGTAAACACGTTCTGTAGTGCTGTTTCTATGCAAATTTAGGTGTCTTGCCATTACAGTATGATTGCAGCTACGGAGGAGGATGTTAAGAGTCTGAAGAGTGTAAATTCAGTATATGTATAGAATACAAGCGGCAAACTGACACAGACTACTATATAGCCTATATGAATGCAGCTTAATTAGCCGAGTGTTATTAGTGAATGCTCTTTTTCCTGCTTTGTGTATTTATGGAAAAATCCCTTTTGAAATAAGGTGAAGATGGATTCACTTCATTTGCTGTTGGTCAGTTCTTGCTTTTTAGTGAGAAGGCTTTTGAAACTTTCACCTAATGATACAAGCAATCAATGTGCTTCTATTTATTCCTGCTGTTTTCTTTATCTCCTCGCCTATTTTATTTTTATAGTTGCCAAGGTCTTAACTAGCTTTTCATTACATTGAGGTTTTTTATCAATTCATCACTGCAGCTACTTTGTGGCCAAAAGCAATGTGTTTTCGTAGTCAGTTTACCCCCATTTACTCTAAATGTGTGAGGCACTGGTGATACGCTGCGTTGTAAAACATGGTCAGAACACTTTAGAGCCATTAATGACGCTTACCCATCAAGTGTAGTGTTTATGCTCGCTCTCGCTGAAGAGCCAGCCAATCAGTGGGTCCAAATTGGATTTACTTTCATTTCTGAATTTCCCTGGGGGCTGTATGATTCTGTTACCCAACAAGCACAATGGCAACTCTCTTTCCTCCCGGAGACGAGCTCAAATATTAGAATCAAACTGCCTTAAGAGATGCGAGCTGATTGAACAAAGAGCGGAAATATTGAATGTATTTGTAGGTACGTGCAAAGCTGTTGCAGTTTTGTTACTTATGCATGCAACACGGGTGCAGGTTTTATGTTATTTCCTCATTGCTCCTTAAACAGCTCCCCACATTTCAGACTCATTTGGATGAATTCGGCTGTACAGGATGGCTAAATGCATGTTGTTCACCTCTGATGTCAAGCTGTATAATCAAGACGCATTTTACAATTAGCAGAGCTTTCCACCATGGCTTTATTTAGTGTGTTTGAAGTCACTCCAGCTGCAATTTACAGCAGTGTTGGAGCAACACCATAAATCCTGTAATCAATTTGATGACGGTATGATTGCTGTACACATATGAGGAGGCAGTAATGTCAGCCTCTCAGGTTCATGAGACTCCTGGGCTTCATATTTTCTCTCTATTCTCATCCTATTAGAGATTCTGACCCTCCCCCTCCATCCCCACTTTCTGCTAGCCTCCCTGCCCCCCCCCATCCCCACCTCCCCTCACACATACACACACACACGGAGTTCGTCTCGTTCACACACGCACACACACACACACTCACACACACACACACACGCTTGCATGCACTCACGGCACTCACATTCCCTCTCTCCTTCCCTCTCTCACACTTTCACATAGATATATGGAGCTCGCAGACTGGAGCGTGTGTGCGACTGTGTGCGTGTGTGCGTGCGTGCGTGTGAGCGTGTTGGGGAGGTTACCGGGTTTGTGCGAGACTCGGAAATACGTGTGAGGAAAAAGAGGGAGATGGAAGGATGACGACCAGAGAGTGTAAAAGAAGGAGAGAGAAAAGGAGGAGAGGAGACTTGGATAGAGGGAAAGGAAAAAGAGATGGCTGGAGACCACTTATGCAGCATGGAGGGTAAATGTGCGTGTGTGTGTGTGTGTGTGTCGTTTTTAAGTGTTGGATAGTATGTGCACCAGGCGGGTTGGTGTGTACACGAGAATGTGAGCGCACAAGTAAGCGAGCTCTTCTGTTTTTTTCACCCCTCTCTCTTCTTTATTTTTCCCTTGTTTGCAGCTCTGTGTGTTTGTGACAACAGCCCTGCAGAGACAAAAGGTGAAGCGTTGTATAGGTGCTGCTGTTAGTCAGGCAGGTAGGCAGTGAGAAGAAGAATAATGGAATCAATACTATTGTCTGTAACCTACCTGCCGCTGGGCTCCCTGTCTGGCCCCGACAGAGACCATCAGAAAGAGAGGGAGCTGAGAGGAAACACAGAAGCACTCTGACTGGGGGAAGAAAAGGAAAGAAGAGGCTGAGTGTAAGGTGAATTTCTTTCTTTTCTTTTCTTTTAAAGCATTCATGTCACAAGTTCAATGTAGAATAAGAATGGTATTTTTTTATGCTGCTTTTAAAATGATTTATAATACAAAACTTTTGTCATCACTAATTCACTTCACATTCTTCTCTTTGACTGTAATAAAACATGCTGCATGAATAAGCATGAGAGCCCTCCTGTAAGTGCCTGTATTTG
Organism: Oreochromis niloticus; assembly: GCF_001858045.2. Taxonomy (NCBI): domain Eukaryota; kingdom Metazoa; phylum Chordata; class Actinopteri; order Cichliformes; family Cichlidae; genus Oreochromis; species Oreochromis niloticus. The sequence continues at coordinate 17,296,279 of NC_031976.2, read as the reverse complement.
TGGTATTTATTCTGCTCTTCTGTCTTTGTTGCCGTATGCTGAATAGCCTTTCAATTAGTATCTAGAATCTATGCTGCATGCTGTCGAGGTCATGTCTGCGTTTTGTGTCTAAGTTGCCCTTCATTTTAATTCACATTTTCTGTTTGCACCTTATTCGTGCATCTCTGTTTTAATTTATTCCCCTTCACAGCTGTCAATGAATTTCAGTGTTATGACAGGCAATAAAATGACACGCATTTTAATTAACCTGGATATAATCATTTCTGTGAGCTGCGTAATTAACTCAGAGTTTTGTTCTCTGGATACTGACAAGATTTTAAACAAACCTTCATTTCCACCTCTTTTGCAGTTATTCCAGTCATTCCGGCTGTTCCCTGTGGTCTGCCCCAGCTGCAACTGTTAACAAAGAAAGCCTCAAAAATCGCAGCTCTGTGTCCCAAAATGTGAAGGCCTGACGCTTATAAAGTTAACCTGTAGGTAATTCGTGATGCATTAATATGCATTAATGCAGTTCAGTTTAATGCAGCAAACTGATGTGGACACATTGCGGCTTTTTATTTTCAAATTCATGCAAATGTTTTAAAACAAGATGGAAACATTATTTCTCCACAGATGAGCTATGAAATACAAATATTTCCAATTTCGTTTTTAATTGTATGGTCATATGCAGTCTTCCCCAGTCAGTGTGTGTCATTCTGTCTGTCTACCAGTGGGTGGCGTTGCCTTCTAATACTTCTACGCAATGACATTTCTTTCTTTCTTTGAAGTGTTTTATAGTGATATCACCACAGTGACCAAGCAGTGCAATTATGTTATGTCATCTACAGGTGGATTGATAATTTGCATGCCGCCCGTGTCCTGCTGGGGTTCTTCTTTTTTCTTCATAATCTTTGAAAACTAATTTCTTCTTTTGCTGGTAAGTTAGAAGACAGACGCTGCCCTGCGTTCAGAAATGGATGGACAAAACACAGTGCAACGCCGTAATGATGAGAACTGCACGGAGACGTTGTCGATCCTGAAAGACGCTTTGAAATGAAAAAGTCTCAGACTGGATGGAGTAATCTGAAGTCCTCTTTACAGCGAGTTGTGGAAAATGTAACTTTCGTACCGCCACAGTTACTGAGAACAAAAAGAAAAGGTGACCTATGCAAAGTCTGCATACATATTTAAATGATTATTTGTCAGCTTTGACAACTTTAAGATTTCAGTGTATGTGTGTTAAGTTCCAGCGTGTAAAAGGTCTAGTAACATATTTCACATGAGCACAAATTGATTTTTAAAACCTCTTCAGCTCAGTGGGCTCAGAAAAGCTATTAGAAACTGTAATTTGTCCACGCTAGCTCAGAAATTATGTCCAAAACTCCTGTGGCATTCACCAACAGTTTAAAATTAATTGTTTCCCCTAAATTAATTGTGTCTCCTCCACAATGAGCTCTCAGCGGCTGCGTTTCTGAGATTATGTGTGCCTGCTGTGAAAAATGTTACTTTATATCTGATTTGATGCACTGCAGAACAAAAAGATTAGCATGGATAAAACGTGGACAAATCTGTCATGATTATGCGCCGATTACGCTTTAATTGAACTGATCAGCTTTGCTTCTAATCTGCAGCAAACCAGGAGCCCGGTTGGTGCCGCAGAATCCAAATGTCAGATGAGGTCATTTCTTTGTCTCGGTGCAGTGACTCTGCAGTTCTCTCATTTAACTCGAATGAGTTTAAACTCATTTAAACTCCGTTTTGGCATTTTTGTATAACAACTGGCTCCGTCTTTACACCCTCTCAGTGTATTTTAATTTTACAGTATGCCCCTCTGTCCCTGAGACCCTTAACCTGTGAGGTCAAAGCAGGTCACAGGTGAGGTCCTCGGGAACAGGGCTGCATTCAGTTTCAACATCCTGTAGAGGAGGGGATCATTTTAGCAAATATATTCAACATGATACACTCCTTCTCTTCTACAAAGTATATCTGATACCACTTGCAGTTAAAGTGGTTTCTTTAAAAGCACTTTAAGTGCAAGAAAAGTGACAGGCGATACCTGTCACTGTTTCTTCTGGATTTCATGCATCTCACTATCTGTAAGTGACCGTCAAGACTTTTCAGGTTGAAGAAGAGAATGGCTGCTTGTCCTGCAGCACAGACCGTCTCAGGGAGCCAACCCTTCTGGCTGACTTTGTGTTACAGACCCCAGTTGGGGTGCAAAATAAGAAGACAGCCAAGGGTTGTGACCCCGGCATATATGACATCTTCAAAAATCTGTGGCGTCATTTATTTTTTTTTGATCATGTACAAGTTTTCATACTTTCCTGTTTGTTTGTTTTTTAACAATTGTATGTTAATAAAATGTGAAAACGTACTCTGTGTAATTCTTTTTTTAAATAAAAGATGTTATTGGATGATTAAAAAAAATGCACTAAATATACCGTATCCCAGCTTTCCCCTAATTTTATCTAGACAGTCTCTGAGATTAGGGAATTCTCTGATCCTGCTCTATTTCCTTTTTTTTGTTTTGTTTTAAGTGTCAAATCTTCCATATACATAAAGTCTTCTTTTCTCACAGCCAGACATTTTGAAAGCTCTGAGTAAGTTTGGATATGTAGCAGCAAAAATGATCAAAGTGTCCTTGTCACTAGACACAATTAAATGCCCTCAAACATACACGCACACACTCATTTGGGATTTTCCATGTCCAACCATCTGACTAGCTGTCTGACTTTGGCAGTCCTGGAGCACACTCTTGCCTAATATTGATTGGCCTGTCTGTGTGGAGACAGATGAATGCATTAGTACCCAGCTCACCCTGCCACTGGAAATATATTAAGTTCATGTATTAGGCACCCTGTCTGGTTGCCATGGAGATGCACCAGGAGTGAGGGACAAGGGAGAAGGGGGGGTGGTGGTGGAGGGGATGAGGAGGCTGGGAGACGAGAGGGGGATACAGGATGCGATGAGGCAGTCGACTTGATTTGTAGTCCCGCTCCCTCTCTCCCTGCCTCTGCCTGTCACTTGCGTGTCCTCCCTCACCTCCTCTTGTCTCTTCTTTGTTTCTGTTTTCTTTCTCCCACGTTTTTGTTTTGCACCAATAAAATTTTTTCTAAACTGTGCACTGCCTCCTTCTCTCGCTCTGCTGCCCCATCGATTTTGTGGTCCCTTTTGTTCTTTATTTTCATATTTTGTTTTTTTTCATTCTCCGTCTCGCCGTCCACCCCCCCCACCCCCACCCCACACCGCCGGGTAGACTTTCATTTATCATATATTATGTGTTTCTCTTGGGTTTTCACGTCGGCACCCTTCCCACTCCATCCCCTACACGTACACAAGCATTTAACTCCATCTTCATCTGCCCCTCTCCCTCTCGCTGCTGCCACCTCCCTCCTTGGCTCGCTCCATCTCTGTGCTCTGCAGTAAAACTGGTGCATTGAGGCAGCAGGAAATGGGGACTGGAGACAATAGAATGGTGGGAAATACAGAGAGGAGTCTGTGATGCTCTCCTGTTGTGTCGAGAAAAGATGAGCGTGATACACTTTCAAGACTTTACTTTTATCCCCGTGTGGGATGTGCACACAAATACAGGGCTCTAATTCATCAAGCCCTAAAGAAAAAAGAAAACAAAAACCTTAGAATTTCCACATTTTTAGTCACTATGAGACCAGGATTCGAATCAAAACACCTACAGAGAAACATCAGTTTAGTTTTTAAAGCTCACATTGAAAGATGTACACATCTACTTTGAGGCTTGTGTGTGTGAGCCTGCTGTTGTGCCTGTCTCAAAGCTGCTATCAGTGTTTTGTGAATGTGGAAGACAGTCTCCGTCTGTGCTGGGGTCACGTTTTGACCGAGTACAATGTGAGAAACGTTGACGCCTGCTTCGAGAAGCTGGACCGCATATTCAACAATAATGAGACCGTGATTGAAGCTGGTAGAGTGGGTGCGAAAGACTTTCTTTTTTGCAGATTTTGGAACAGTTTGTGACAGCATGTAAAAATCTGCGTGATATGTGATTTCTTTATTTTTTAGGTAAAGGCTATGACATCCAACTGAAGGAAATTCTGGGTGCAGAGATCCTCCCGCTGGTGGAAGAGTTTGACCAAAAGCTGAATAACGGTAGCTAAACACCTGTAGACTGTATAGCTGCATCGATAAAAGAGTAATACATTTGCTAAGTGAGGTCAGGAAAAGGGAGAAGTTAGAAAAAACAAAAAACGATGCCCCCTAGCCACACAATTCCCCAGTATGCACTGAGCCAAATATTTCTGTCTTCCTCCTCCTCCTCCCCTCCATCTATCAGACACTGTGTACGAGCAAAGGTTGCAGACAGCAGCAGACAATTTCATCTCAGCTGCCTCCAAACTGCCTAGAGGTGAGCCACGGACTTCCCTTTTCCTCCATCTTTCTGTCCATAATAACTTATATTAGGTCATCACAGCTCACTGTGATCTCTGTACTCTCTCTAAGATGCCAGTTACATTTTTAGAGCCTTTCAAATACCATGAAGGATCCAGAAGGTGGTTTGCTTTAACTGGCTTTCACTCCTGGATGCTGTATCAGTAATATTTATTAATCAAAGTTTTTTATTCTCTTCACAGTCTCCGGATGTATCCCCCCATGTGGTTTGTCTTGATTTTATTGTATTTTTTTTGACTCTACAACATAACAATCATTGCTTTTAGAAACAAAATAATATTGTCATCAGTATCGGTTTCATTCACCCATCAGGTTTTCAGAGTGCAGGTGCAGTGTACAACTGTGTTACCTGCCAGTACGACTCCTGTGAATTTCCTCTCGACTGCCCAGGTGAGCACTGATATCCGTATTATACCCTCTAACACATTACTGATTCTGTTATGTCACAATTTCCAACTAAGAAAATATGTATTAATCCAGATGTGACATATCCTTAAATAGCTCTATTTTCACCTCCATAAGCATCCACTCTTGATCCTTGAAATGCTCTTAGCAAAAAGTGAGGATTTGAAAGAGAGACAGAGGAAAGGTTTTATTTCCACACATTATATCTTTTGCACAGAGCCCCCGAGGTACTCTTTAAGTCCTTGGTTTCTTTATGTAAGGTGACAGTTGACTCCCACACACATGGTATTCGTATCAAGCCTTTACAGCACCGCCACTCTTTAGAATATCATCACTTTTACTCGACTCCTCTGAGACTGGGCTTAAGTATTATCATTAAGGAGAGCTCAGGCTGCAGGAGCTGCCCCTGTGCGAATGTTATCTGAGTGTGTGCATTTGCCTGTGTGCATGTGGGTGGCTGTATGTTTATTTCAGTGGAAGAAATTAAAGTTATGGAAAACAGCGGGATTCGAATGTGGTGCGACGTGCCATTTGCCTTGCCAACTGATATTGAAGTGATCTGGAGGTTCGCAGAGGAGGTACGCTCAGCATATGGTGAATCATTCTGGGTCACTGCCATACTGTTAGAAGTAACAGTTCAACATTTTTGCAAAATACACACACTAGCTTACTAAAGTTAGAGTTAGACGAAATGAGCAACATGATTTCACGCCTTTCAAATATGAGGCTGGAGCTGGAAGAGAGTTAGCTCTGCCCTACAGACTATTATTAACACTTTATGCAATTGAAGGAAGTTTGTTTGTGTGAAGCAGAAAAAAACTGAGAAGATTTTAATCCTTCAGGTTGAAACGCAGCAATTGGATCAGTTTAAAGAAGTGACTGTGGGCGCTGACAGGCTCTACTCCATCCCCTCAGTGACTTTGCAGCATCAGGGCACCTACCAGTGTGAGGTGTACTCGGGCCAGCTCTCCCTTATCAGAGTATACTACTATATCTCAGGTAAAATATCTGATTTTAGAAGGATCTTTGGAAATTTTACTGATCAATGGGAGAGTCATTGTACCAGGAAAAAGGCATCTTCTTCACATTTAAAGCAACAATACTTTGTACCAGAGAAAGGTTTAAACACTAAACTGAAATAAGTAAATAGGTCCTAACTTTGACATGTAATGAAACTATTTTAAAGATATTATGTTATTTACAATGTTTTTTTACTTGTTTAAATGAGAAAGAACAGCTTAGAAATGTTTTTGAGGGTACATTGAACTTTCACATTCTTTTCTAAATTTGCCATTGCCAGTCAAATCTTCTCCCATAAATTTCCAGAGACGTGAGTGCTGGCTCCTGTTTGTCTTGCTCACCACTTGATTGCACTCAGAGACACTCTAAGTAGTTGGCTAGAAAGTCTCTAAAGTCTCCAGTAAGTGCATTTAATTGAAAGCCTTCTCTATCCAAAATTAACATCCTCTGGAAAATCACTGTAAATTAGCAACGCACCTTTCTAAATAAGCTGGCTACTGTGTGTCACAAGGAGGCCTGTGACCTCCAAACATACAGTGTTTATACTTCCATTGTGCTGTGCATGTCCTGGCACTTTGGGACTGCTTTTTATGGTCACCTTCCTAGAAGTGTGGTATGAAGGAGGGGGACTTTAGTCTGAAGTTTAAGAAATAAATAGATGATAAGTAAATATATCTACTTTTATTTTTTTACTCTTAACTTTTACCATCGTGTTTGACTGAGACACTGTGCACTACTATAAGTTTAATATAAGTTTAATATTTATTGGTATTTAAGTATTATTTCCTGGGGTGAGAGAAGTTATTAACTATATAGGCAGGAGTTTCTCTCAGGGATTGTTGCGTGTCAGGCTGTGATGCTGAGCAGGTCAGAGGGCTCTAAGGTCCCACTGAAAATGGGTTTAGCCTGTTGCAGAATTGTTCCTTAGAAGTTTGATTTAGTTTTGGATTATAATATTGAAGTTGGAAACACTAGTTGTTTTGTTTTCTCGAAAAAAAATATTTTCTTAGTTTGATTTTTCTTCAGTTTGTCTAACCAGTCTGCAATGTAGATACAGCACACTAATCCACTGAAGAAAAGGGGAATAAAAAGAGACTGGACTGTTGAGCTGCTGAAAAGCTCGTTATTTCTGAGTCTACTGCTCAGGTGCACTTCCAAACATGTTCACATCCAGTAAAATAAAATTATAATTATGATGAACCCAAGGTTTCTAAACACTATTCCACTACCACTGAGTGACCTTGCAAATAAAATATATTTGGAAAGTGTGTTGCTGAGAGGACGTGCTGCTGCAGGTATCTTAATACAGCTATTGGCTGGCAAAGCAAGCACTGGCTGTTTGGAGTCAAGAGGGAGTGATATGCATGAAAACAAAAGAGGAACATATTAACTAATCTAAAGGCTAGCCCATCTAAAGCACTAATAACTAACATTAAATACTAACTAATCTAAAGCACATCCAGTTTGACTATATCCTTGCTTTTTCTAGCCAAATTCTTCCTACAGGAAAATACATCAGACCTGCTGGGTGTATGCCTTTGGCAACAAAGTTGTTAACACATTTAAAGAAATGTGGAAGAATATATCAAAATGTAAATGAGCCCTGTGCAGACAATTCCCTGTGTACAGATTGTGTTTTACCGAAAAGTGGAATTAAAGGGGATTCTAGACAGGAGGAAAGAATAAAAATAACTGTTTGACTATATGAATGTATCTATTAGCATTCATGATTATGCATTTTTACACAGCTTAGCATGTGTAATTATGTATATGGGTATAATATTAAAAGCACATGTGCGTCTCACCTCCTGAACATTACATTATTTGAATAATTATTTTAGTTTTCTGGGTTGGCACATTTTTTCTTAAATTCTACAACTGTTGAATTGGTGGGTTTTAACTAGAGATGGACCGATCCGATATTACGTATCGGTATCGGTCGATACTGAAGTAAATTACTGGATCGGATATGAAGGGAAATAAAAAATGTAATCCGATCCATTAAATATCAAAAAAGCACCTCAAAAAACTTGCGACATGGCGTAACTCGGGTCGGAGCAGTATGCGTCAAGTGATAGAGCGGCTGTGTGTAGCCTCGCTAGCAATCCGGCAGTTCATCTCCGAGGAAGTTATCCCAGAGAGAAGTAAAGCAAGTGTGTAAGTTCATCTCTGAATGTTTATAAAGCGTTTTCACGTTAAGCTTAACAACCGATATATGGAGTGACTGCCTGTCATTCTCTCCCCCTCCCTCTGCTGCTGCTACTTCAATCATGAAACTGATCAATGATCAGCTGATCGGCTTTTCTGTTGCTAGTCCGTCTCTCTTGTTTGTTTATTGCCCACTTCGCGCCAGACAGAGGAAACCAGCGGCTGAACAACAGCAGCACGTTTAAGCTTGATAAGCTGTTGTTAGAATTTATTTAATATTACTTTCTACACCAGGTGCAGGGGCGGATCTAGCAAAATTTAGCCAGGGGGGCCGATAGGGCATGAACAGGGAAAAGGGGGGCACAAAGACATACTTTTCTTTCTTATTCTCATTTAAAATGTCTAGCTTTTAATGAATAATTATCCGAATCTTACACCCAAAGTTTTAATCTGATGTAAAATGTATAGAAGTCCATTACTGTATATAGTAACTGTTAAGTCTAATATACCCTAGTAAGCTATAGTACTTTTTCCTTTGGGAAGGTACCATCTGTGCAGTCTGCAATTCTGTTGAAGAAAGATGTTGAATCTATTTAATTATTCTTGAAAAATAATTGATTTCTGTGCATTTTTTTTCACACTGCATCAAATTAAAGTTGATTACATCGATTAAGCATCACGAGGTGGAGGGTGGGGGGTGGTTCTCTATTTTTTTAATTTTTTTTTTTTGCTGGGAGTTTTAGAACCCTATTAGTTAGGTTGCTTACTCTTTAAAATACCAGAATAGGAAGGATGGAGTTTAAGGGTTTAAGTTTATTAGATTGATCAGTGTTGCTGAACTATGAAATATTTTGGGTGCAGTGTATTTTTTGCATACAGGTATAACAGAATAGCTTTAGTGCTTGTTTTTTTTTAACTTGAGTATGAACTTATACAAAAAGCAGCAAGATATTTAAAAAACAGTTTTATTGATTAAAAAACACACTATATGGGATTCATATTGATATCGGCAGATATCCAAATTTATGATATCGGTATCGGACATAAAAAAGTGGTATCGTGCTATCTCTAGTTTTAACCCACTATTTTTTTGTATTTGTGCTTAATAAATGAGGAAAGTCCTACTAAGCAAATACAATTTCTCAAAAAACTGCAGACTTTCTTAACCATTATTTTTCACTTTATTCATGGTCGGTTCTCTTCTATATTCCCTGTCTTCATCCCTTCTTGTCTGTCTTAGTGACCCCCCAGGTTGTGGCAGGCCACACAGAGCTGCAGGAGACATTTGACCTGTCTCTGCTCCCAGGAGGGCAGTTTTTCTCCGCGTCTGGTGACTTTCTCCGCTCCTTCCTCGCCTCATTGTTACCGCTTCTCGCCGCCTGTTTAACCTCTTTACTGCTGCTGGTGTTTCTCTCCCTGGGGTAAAACAGAACTATTATTTGCACAGTATCAGCTTTAACAGATTTTAACCGCAAAGTCGCTTAGAAATTCACACCTGTCGTACGAATACATGATGCTCCAGGGCACATAGATCATGTGGTATTCATGCTTTTATTTTTTTTTTCTTTGGTTGTTTCAGGGTTCTGCATTGGTCATCCATACAAGAGCAAAGTCATGCTGAAGAAACACATCAGGCTGATGATTTAGGTTTATTCTAGAGTGTTTGGAAGATGTATCTGAAGCAACAAAGGCATTTCATCTGGTCTGCAGAGTGATACGTCATAGTCCAGACAACATGTGTGTCACTCCTTCCGCCACTAGAGGGCAGGATCCACCTCTTTATTAGTAGTAGTACCGAGTAAACATTTTACTACCACATAGTGTAGAGCAGCTGGGTTTGCTTTCATATTTGTGTGTGTGTGTGTGTGTTTGTGTATCCTTGTTAGAAAAAAAATATATGGTCCTCATCACTCGTCATGAGGCAGGAACCACTTTAAACTGACCTTAGGTTTAAGGTACTTTAAGGGCACTTTGACTTTGAGGGTTAGGCTTAGATTCTTTGGCTACTCCAGAAGGCAGCTGAGCTAAAAATATGAGACCTTAGGCCACTCGCTTTTGCAACTTCGTACTTTTGTGTTACTCGCAGCAACAACTCAACCTCATTGTTAGTCCATTTAAAAAACTCGGTGCTTTTCTTCGACATTTTGCTGCGACGTTTCAAAGAGCCGGAAAGTAAATAAACGGCTGACAGAAATGAAGCAGGTCGAATCGTCTCGCGTTTCACACATGCGCAGTACTGGAATGTAAGCGTTTTCAGCCGTTTCAATGTGGATGAACAACTGGATGAAAACGGGGGGGGGAAAGTGATGAGGTAAAACAGGTCATATGTAGACATTGTGACCATGATTACACTCTGAGTGGCTGATGGACTCAGTGCTGTCCAGACAGTTGTGCAGTCAAAAGGGTACAAGGAAAATCCTTTGTTTCATCATCCACAAGCAGAACACAGAAACAGAGAGGGGTGACCAGACAGACATAGCAACAAGCTACTGACTACAGTCAGTCTGAGTGAAACCACGAGAAGAAGGCAATCTTGACATGTTTAAATATATTTAAATATATATATTTAAATTATTTGTGGGCCAAGAAATATTTGGTTGCTTAAACAACAACAACAAAAAAGAAAACAGCAAAAAACAAAAACAACAACCCCCCCCCAATACCCGCAAATGCTGAATCACATATCATATGATGAAGAAACTCTGTTACAAAACATTGTTTTACAAAAGTCACTCATATGCTGGGACCAACCCTCAAAGCTGAAAACCCCAAACAAAAGCTTTTGATGTCAAAGTGTGTGATTATGGTTTGCACAGGAATGTGTACTTCAGGTTTGCTGAATGGCAGAGGAACAGGACCCAGTTGCAGGACTTTGTGAACAGTTACAGTGAGTTTATTTACAATGAAAAAACTAAGTGCAAAACAGTTCCAGCAAGATGCGATTTCCCCAGTGGTGATAGTCCCAGCTCCTGGTGCAGCGATTCCCCCAAAACACAATCTCCACAGTTCCTTCCAAAATATTTGCAAAAGCCTTAGTGCTCTCTCCAAAACACTCCACGGGTTTCCTGGACACAAAGAGGACATAGGGTTAGTTTCCTTCACTCAGAGAAACACGACAAGTTCACTTCTTTGCATGAAACAGGGTTCCACTGGCTATTGTTACCCAACGATCCAGCTTTGCCTAAAGCTCAGCCACTCTACTGAAGTGAGCCTTGATGGGATCAAGATCAAGGCAGGTGTGTGATTATCAGCAGGTGTGTGGCTCAAGAGCAGGAACTTCTTCAAGGTCCCAATGCTGCACAAAGACAAGAACAGCACACACACACACACACACAAACAAATACACACACAGAAGGGAGAGAAAGAGCTCGAGGTGGAGGAAAAAACAAAAGAAGAAATGACAGGTCAGGCAAGCAAGGAAGGAACATAACTGACGTCATTTAGCATTATGTAACCAATTCAGCCTATACTGTACTTTGATTAGTATGAAGACACGTCTTATGATGGATAAATGTTATAAATCACCAATAGCCTATGATGATAAAAGAGCAACTATCAACAAAAATAACAGCATGTAATTATTTTAGTAACTGCATTCTTTGTTTTGTTCTTTGAAAAAGCCACACCTGCCCTCAGTTTTATGCACACAGACATAAAAGCACATGACAACAATATAACCAGTGACCTTGATCCAATTAAAATGTATTTTTTTATATAATGACAATAAAGATAAAGCTCTTCTTAGGTGTGTGGACACTGAGTTTCTGAATGCGATATCTCACGAATGAGATGACATGGGAGCTTTAAATTAATACTATCAGTACAGCTACTAAAAATCTTGGATGAGTTCAAATCTAAGTGACTTTGACCTCAAGGTCTAAGGTCAGGTTTTATAAAAATCTTGTGAATGCGATAACTCTTAAATTCATAGGTAGATCTACTAAAATCTTGGATGACTTTCAATCTCAGCAATCTGGTCAGAGTAAGCTTTCTGAAAATCTTGAGAAATAACTCGAGAACAATGTGATGTAAGATTTGAACTGATAACACAGGTGTCTCTAATAGAAGCTGAGGATAGCACTGGCCAGCATTTTTCGTTTTGTTGTTTGTCTGCTTGGCAGTCTCCACTTAGGTCCAAATTTTGCAATTCTTGACACTCTTGAGGATTTTTGCATAGCTGAGCATGTAAAAGGAGTCCAATGATAGTCTAAAAGATGACTGTATAGTGAATATGAAGGCTTCCTGTTCTATAGAAGTCTTAAAAATGGCCACCAGACTTGACCTCAACAGGTTTATGGTCCCAGTCACTCACTTTACTTAATTAAAAAAAGGAGTCTAAAAAAGAAAAAAATGAAGCGCTCTGTTGTTGTTGTGATTTGTTGCTATATAAATAAAACTGAATTTATTTATTTATTTTTACTCATCCGCCAACTTCCGCACACAATTTAACAGGGAGATCCACCCTTCACTCGTAACATCGGTTTCTACTCATCAGGATGGAGATGGTGAAATTGTACATCTTCATGCGTCAGAATTCATAAACTGTGGCTGCACCTATCTTTTATTTGCTGTCGATGAGTCTCAAAACCTGCATGCAAAACATGACATTTGTCCACAGCAGGTCATCCGTGCATGCACATTTAACCATTTTTTTGATATTTTTACGTGCTCAAAGCTCTTTGAACATAAAAAGGATCAGATTTGTGAAACCAAAAAATGTTAAATTTCTGTGCAAATGATAAATATTCAAGTTCAAAGATATACAAAAGATATTTATATGATATAAGATGTATATGTCCTCATGGTTTTTAACTTATTAGTGAACTGAAGCATGCATTTGTGAGTACTCAATGTTACACAAAAATCACAAACATTTGTAGATTAAAGGGCCAGAGTCCATTTAAACCATCTATGACGCAAGGGAGAATGGGCCCACTGGATGTGAGTGTATGGGTAATTCTTCAAAAATATAAAAAAAAAAACAAGCATTTCTAGGCATGTAAATGAAATTAAATAATTTCTGCTGTTCATACACAAAAAATTCAACTCACATATGGTTTGCAATGTGTGCCAGATTTGGACACATTGCATAACGCCTGAATATTTATTTATTGGAAGTGCAGACACTTTTCACTGTTTCACTTCAGAAGCATAGATCTTTGCACAGGTGATGTTTATATGTTGTTTAATGATTTTCTGGATTAAAATGTGAACTAAAGCATATTTTTAAAGGGGTTATATGCTAAAAAAATAAATAAATAAATTAGGCAAGGATGATACCTAATTGGTATTGGTATTTTGATACCAAGAGTGTTTACACGGAGTTTGTTCAGAGACAGGAAAATAATGTGGAAGATGATTTTTTAACATGTAAGGCAAATATTTTCTGACATTTTAGAGGCTCATTATACTATAAAAAGATAAGATCTTACATTGAAGAGATTTTTGTCTCTTTTGTGTTAACATGTGCTCCTTAAACAGATTCACTGAGAGTCAATTTCTGAATCTCTTTCCAGCAATGCCAAATCTTTTTTTGGCAGTGATCGTTTAGCCAAACAGTGCCGTAACCTAGTGACACCTTATCTTTAATTACCATAATTTAGTAGGAGTTACCCTGATGGCTGGATCACACTGATATAAAAATTGTTTAATGCTTGTACAGCTTCAGCAAATTAGAATCACTGCACTAAAGATCATGCTACTCAATTTTAGGACATTATTCTGTAGATGCACAAGTCACAGCCACACTTTTTGCTCCATCTTTACAGAATTCAGCCACAAATTTTAATTCAGGATTCTTTTACTGCCATGTCTCAAGTCAAGTCCACCACCTCCCTACAGGGTCAGACTTAAGAATTACCTTTGTAAGTAAAGCTAAACTTTCAAAATCAAAGACCAAAGGTCAGGATCAACACGGATCTTCAAAAATTACTTCCTGTTTTGTTCACCAATAGTGGATAAAAGGATGAATTTGAAACTCATTATCATTATTCTCTAAAAATTCAGATAAAAGATTTTATTTCAGAAACAGGACTTTAACATGACATTTAAAAGACCTGTTGTTGTTTAAAATGTTCTATAACACACTTTTTAATTTTATTCTGTTAAATTTTGTTTTGGTTTTTTGGTTAATTGTTTTTGAGAGAAAGCTAGAGCAATGTTATTAAATCTAATTGTAAGATTATAACAATTGGGCCAAAAGAGAAATAAATCTGTTGAGTGTCTGGATTTTCCTGAAATGAAAAGTGTCCTGTTGGTGGAGAAAGGCAATATGAAGACAGCCTGCAATCTCTAACCCTTATAAAGCTCTTGTGGAGATTCTAAATTTAGCCACACATGACTCAACATTCATCATGTCATCTAACTGTCAGATCACTTGTATTTTTTTCCACTTCCTTGCCATGTTGCTATGCCAACATGTGATGCAATCAAAATGAGAACATAAGTTTTTACATTACTGTGCAAAAAAAAGGCTTTAGTCACCTCTGAAATCTTAATATTTTAGTTCCAAGGAGCAAGGTTTCTTTGCAATTTTGAAAGGGGTCTTTAGCAATAGCTGTCCAGATGTTTTTAAGGTCTTTCTTTTTTTTTATTTCTTTACTCAGTTTTAGTCCAGTTCTTGTACGTCACCATTTTCAGAGGATTTTTTGTTTGTTTGTTACAACACTTAACACTTATCTATCTAAGAAAAAAAAAGAAAAGAAAAAAGGCCCCTAACTTAAAGAACCTTTTTGTCTCTATACATAATAGACAACTTAGCAAAGAACCAATTTTAAATTGTATGTTCAGGCACTCTACTAATAGCAGTGCGTTGCAACACAGCACAATTTGTTTCCATTCCTCTGGTTTACTCTATGAAAAAAAAATAACACAAAAATAACACAAAACACATGGTACACACACAAGGTGTGCAATGTGTTCCTTAAAGGACAAATATGAAAGTCTGAGGAAACAAAATAAAAAACAAGTAGAATGAAGTGGCTGGCCTAAAATCTATCTACATAACATAAACAGTATTTGAAAAACAACCATGCAATGCCATCTGGAAAATATCTGACTGGCATCAGCTTCATTTTTCAGTGTGCCAGTGATTCTTAACACACCGCAAAAACAGCAAAAACATACCTGGATAGAAAAACATACAATGCAACGCACTCAGTCATGGATTTTCCTCCTCAGAATCAAAACTCAACATAAATGAAGCAATGTGTGATCCGGCCAACATCTAAAGAGGAGCTTTAAAATGTCCTGTAAGAAGCCTGGAGAACTATTCCTGAAGACAACGTAAGCTACCAATGAGAGTTCAGGCTGTAGAAGAATAAAGATGGTGACACCAAATATTGACTTTCAAGCTTGTTAAAGCTGTACCTACTCTGTTTTTGCCTTACATACTGTATATGCACGTTTACATATTTTTCATTAAATCACTGCATCTATTTCTCATTTGACTCAAGACTTTTGCACAGTACTGTATTTTGTTACTTATGCCAGATCATGAGAGAAAATGCATTCACTGTTGAATGGGCTTAGCCTTTTCTGGATTATCTTTTTCATTTTGACCCCAAAGTGAATCATATCTTTTGTCAGAGTCATGTGGTTGTTTGGGTCATTTAGACTCACTTCTCACTTCTCCTATCATCTCCTATCACTCACTATGTGGCCTTTAACAGCTAAAGGTCACATACATTTAACTTCATTGCCAGTCCTGTATCATTAAGGCTGAAATTTCCTTCAGCTATCGTAAAAGCTCCTTAGGCAGATCTCACTGTTGACAGAACCATAAATCTTTCTTTTCTTGTATAATTCTTTTATAACTTGGTGGCCCTGCGACAGACTGGTGACCAGTTCAGGGCGTACAATAGGCTCCAGCCTCCTTGTGACCCTGAAATGGGTCACAAGGGGAGAAAATGGGAGAAAATGGATGGATTTTCTGTGGATAAAGTGTAAAGTATAACTCCTTTTGTTAACTTGTCACTTTGAATATTTGAGGATTTATGTTTACACTGCACTCATAATAATTCTCAGAAACAAAAAAGCCATCTTATTTGAAATTTATCATCACTATGTAAAGAAGTAAATAAGCTATTACATTGAAGTGTATTATTTTTTTTACTGCAGCTGACCTTTGGCAAATATCTATAATTACTTAACCATTAGCTTGTTGCAATTTGTTGCCTTAGGCATATTTTTATGCACCGTATCGCTTATAGATATGGACTAATTTTGATGAGGACAATAACTTTGGTTACAGACAGATACAACAGAACAAGCACGTAAAACATTTTAGAGAAAAAATGATAGTGTAAGCATTTTAATTTAATGAGCACCCCGGAGTTAAGGAAAAAGACAATCTTTCTGCTTTTTACATTTTAATTACACAATATTGGGGACTGTATTAGAGATTTTTATAATCTCTCCTGCTTGCATTGCAATATTCATTTATTTAGGGTCCAAGCTTTATAATACAGTAGCCTAATCTTCCCTTCTTATATTGTAATTACACAGTACTTTTGAAATGCAAGCTGTGATACACTTCACCTGCATTTACAGAAGAAGCGGTAGGTTCCAAAGGGAAGAGCTCTGGCAAGCCCTCTCAGTGAGAAAGGTTGAAGGTGTATATGTCACACCTTAAAACAAAACTGAATTGAAACAGTGTCATAACCAGAAATGAGGAAATTTGATTTGCTTTGCTTTGATTTGATATACCTTTATTAATCCCACCATGGGAAATTTCATGTTAAGGCTGCCGACCTATTGCACGCAATGGCGGCGCCATCTTTCCCTCCGACCATACATACATTACACAAAAACATCACATGGGGGGATCTGAAGGTAACTTAACACAAAGTTGCCTGTCCTTGTTTTTCACTTTGATTTTAGCAGTAGTGTATGTGTGTGTGTGTGTGTGTGTAGATAGATTAAATTAGATTAGATGAAACTTTATTAATCCCTCGGGTGGGTTCCTCCGGGAAATTCGGTTTCCAATAGCACAGCACCGACAGAATGTGAGCAGAAATATACCATATATACACATATATGAATACAGAGACATATATAAATGCAGACTATACAAAAGGGATAAATAGAATAAATAGGAATAAGAATACAAGGGAATTGCACAGTTCAAGTATTGTGAGTCTATTGCACCGTTGGATATTAACAAAAAGTATTGCACAGTGAAAAGGCACTACAGCTTAGTTGTTCCCCCCTCCTTTGTCCTCCTGTTTCCCCTCCCTCTCCCCTCCAGAGAGGAGTTAAACATTTTGATGGCGTGTGGGACAAAGGAGTTTTTTAGTATCTGTGTGTGTGTGTGTGTGTGTGTGTGTGTGTGTGTGTGCGTGTGTGTGTGTGTGTTTTCCTTAAGGTATATAATCAAAAAGCTAGTGAAGACAAGGTCCTTATTGTTTGGCATCCATTTTTATCCTCAGCGATGAAAAGTTGATGTTGCAGGTGTAGCTGGTCATTACTACTGATTGTTTCATTTCCTTTTCTCTTTTGACTTTGAAGCTTATGTCATCAGAGTTGTCTCTCCTACATGAAGCTACCTGTAAAGAAAATAATTTTTCCCAGATGGATCCATTGCCGTCTTAAAGCAACTATTCCGTTCATCCAGGCTTGAGGCTGAGGCTGACTTTGTCTCATCCCAGTCTTGAACCAGGAATATTTTCCATATAAGCCAAATGTACTGCACCCCTTCTATCTCTCTCTTTATAAAACTAAATTACCAAGGCATATCCCAGTCTGCGCCTTAACAAATTAAGCATTTACAATGAAAGTTAGAATCTTTTTCATCTAGTTAAAAATACACGAAGTAGTCTTTACATACAAAAATTACAGTAAAATTTGTGTCTGCTTTCTTTTCTAAAACTATATTTTTGTTTCTTCTTTCTTTTAAAACTGCCCGTTGATACCCATTTGTTTTGCTGTTTTTTTAACAAAGGGGTAGCAACAGCTTTATATAATAAAAGGTTAATTTAACTGTTGTCTGACACAAGGAAATGTCTGGCTCTAACCAGACGCACCATGAACCCAAACCTTCACAGTGGAGCTGGAGCCTATCCCAGCTGCCACAGGAAGAAGCTGGAACACACTGCGAGAGAACGTGCTCCACAGAAAGGCCAGATGGTGGATTCAAACCTGGCACCTTCTTGCTGTGAAGCAATAACTGTGCTTTCTTACTTCATGAGAATTTTGATAGTCATTACGCTTGTTTTTTTGATGATCCAGTGTGACAAATGATTCTAAAGACCTCAGAGTAATCATTACGCTGTTTGTGTCATCATGAAAAAGAGGCTTTTTAAAAAAACTCACTGCTCCAGTAACTTGAAAAAATTTGGGGAACAATTGTGGGCACTGATTGGTGTTTCATGGTATGTTGCTTCAAGCTATGTGTTGTTGCGTAGTTTCCAGTATGTCACTGTTGCTCCACCAGCATGAGTATGCTTACTGCATACTCATGAGTATGCTTACTGCATACTCATGCTGCCAGATTAAAGCTGTCTCTGCAGATGGGGAAACACCCTCGGTTTAATTTGTTCATATACTGTGAGCCAGAAATAACAAAATGAGCTAACAGAGTTGTCCATTCTTATAAGAATGGACAACTCTGTTAGCTCATTTTGTTATTTAGAATATATTCTAAATAACGGTTCATTCTCCCAGCCCTTCTACTTTTTGTTTTCTTTCTTTTTTCCTTCTTTTTATTACAGGAAAGACTAGAATGGTAAAGAACTGGAGTCCATCAAGTTAATGTTTAAAATATTGGTAATTGCAATTTATCATCTTACTGTTGTAAGGAAAGTAATCATGTTATAACAATGTAACATAACATTAATCAACGTTATATCAGACCATACAAACCTTGTATGAATTATGCATTTTCAGTGTAGCAGCCACGTTGGAGGTTACACAGTCATGATCACCTTGCTGGTTTTCAGAGCAGTTTGGTGAGAAAGGTCGGTGGGACAGCTTCCTCTAAAGCAACGTGAGCTGCTCAGATGGAATGAGACCAGGGGGTGAAACACGACTTATGGTTCCCATTTCAGACAGACGGGAGGGAAGCTGAGACAGGGTGGGGGCGGACAAGTTAATTAAAAACAGACGCGAAGGGAAGTGATGTTTGGCTTCGTCATGCTTCTACACTTCTTTCTCTCCTTCTCCTTTCTCTGACTCATTAAAACTCAAGCCAAACTAAAACTGATTTCCTCCAGTAAATCACCTCACAGCTCTAATTCCCACATTGGCTGGAGACCACCATATCTTCACAAACTCTAATGACTAATGCAGTGGGATCGCTAGACACATTTACCGAACGTGAGAAAATGCTTTAGTCTGCGACCACTGGTCCTGGATAGCATCTACTGAAATATCCTGGCAATACACCAGGTGCGTTTCTTTGACGTCAAATCTCTGACACAGTTTTATTCTCTCCGTGAGATAGCTTCAAACCAAACAGAAGTGGAGCGTTTAGTCTACATGCGGTCTTTTATTTTTTAAGTTGACCAGATTTTCATTGCTATTCATTAGTGCTCATCCTTCCCTCCTTATGTGCTCTGCACACTATGATGTGAAAATTAGGCCATATTCGAAACTACACAGAGCTGAAATCCACTATGGCACCTCTGAAATGGGGCACCTGTTAGCATCATCATTAGTGATCAGCTCCTGTGGCCAATCGTGGAGCTAGAATGTTACACAGCCAGGCCCAGTGTATCAAGAGGCAAGAGGCTGGGGCTATACTTACAGCGCTTTTCAACTAGTATCTACTCCGCTCAACTCGACTCCACTCGGTTTCAGTTTTTACCACTAATGTCCGTGGAAAAACGTAGCAATGCAGCCTAAGGTCCCGTGACATCATTTGTATGCGACTCGAATGCCACAACAAAGGAGGATGGCGAGTCGATGGTCTACCAGCTGCTTTGGTCTGTGGCTTTTTGTCAGACTCAGGGAACGTGCTGTTGTGTTTTGTGCAGCCATTTCCTTTGTTGACAGGTTTCAAAAGTGGCAGTTCAGATTTTTATCTCATGATTTATCGAGTGACGTCACTGAACAGCCAGTTGGTGGCAAGCAGTCCATTGACGTCACATTTGGATCACTTGGAACCCCAGCCATGTAGATACTAAAAACGTACCAGGTATAATCGCCTAATAGAAAACCCTAAAAATAGAGTTAAACTGTGCCAAGCTGACCTGAGTAGGTACTAGTGGAAAAGGGCTATTAGATAAAAATGAATGCTAGCTTACCAGTTCTCCCTGGTTGCTTAGCATGTGTCAGATGTTACTGTTCAATTCAATGGCCGCCTGCCCTTCTGCATGACTTACAAGAGGTTAGAATCCAAGATGTATAAAATAAAAGTATTATCTCTGGGCAGAGCTACACTGTAATTTGTCTTCTTCATTAATGCTGGAATCAAGAGCAGACTTGATGCTATAAGGACTAAGTGGTGAATAAAATGTGGACAGGCTTAGTTAGCATACTAACTTTAATTTTTTTTTAATCTATTTTGTTTAATAAATATACAAAGCAACACAGAAGCTGTTACTATTACTATATCTTCCCACTGAGTTCATTTTTGAATGTTTTCCGTTAAAAATCTTACAAATTGTTTCTTTTACAAAAGCAGCTCTTCTTCGAGAATTAATGATACTATTTAGGACTAAGTCACCTGAGTCCACTCATTATTATTGTAATCTCATTGGTTTGTAGTTAGCCAGACATGAGTCAGGATATTTCCAGAAGGTCTCATGATAAAATGATAAAATTACCCTGAACTAAAAATTATTTAAAAGACAACATCTGTGTGGTCCTAGAGTTTGCAACATAGGACACCATCTTTTTCCAAAGATTCAATGTCCCAAAATTTTGTTTGTGGAGATAATATTGCCAGAGAAAATAATATCAAGTATCTGTTGAACTTGAAACTACTGTACATGATTCCTCCCACATTATCCTGTGCATTTCTTATCACAGGCTTTCCACTCTAATCACCCACACAGGCAATGAATGGGTCACTTTTGATTTATTTTTTTCCTCCTGCCTCTCAGATAGTAACAGAGATTTGTCAGTTCCTTTTAGTGAACACCTTCTTTTAATCACTTTAAAGTGAAACTATGTAATGTGGTGTGGCCCCAAGTTCTCTGTTACAAATCTTTCTTATTATATTGCTGTATTTTAATATGATAAATTTGTTCATGTAGTTCACTGTGTACATGAGTGGTTGCGTAAAGAGAATCCCACTTATCTACACCCACCATCAGAATGCACACAGTGATAAAGGTGTACCTGACACAAATATTAATAATGCTATTTGTGTGTTGATTTGTCAGTAGCGTTTTCATATTTGTACAAGGAGAAACACCTACCTTTATGATGATTCTCTTCTACTAAACACAAAGAATCGCCTGTTTAATTCATCCCAAGTGTTGATCATCAATAGGATAGTTCCCCACTTCAGAACTGAGTGACAGGTCACAATCCTCATGTTCTTTAAAAAGAATAAACAGGTACTGTATCCTGCCCTGAATGTTATGTAAAACAAGTCATCTGTCAATTTGTCAGTTTGACTGAATTATATAACTTGAGAATGAAGTTCTCAAGTTATATAATTCTTGAAATGCTGGAATCAAGAGTAGACTGGATAATATAGGGACTAAGTGGTATAGAGGAATGTTTCTGCATTGTAAATAAACAGATATAATGCCATAAAGTTATCCATCCATCTGTCCTTCTACATTGGCAGGGCTGGAGCCTTCGGCAGCTATCTTAGAGTGGGTGAGGAGCAGGTCACGCTCTTACATACTGCTAGTCTATCTAAGCGCAATGTCTTAAAAAACAAAAACTTATGTAATACTATTTAAAAAGAATATTGATTTATTTGAACATTTTAAGCCCCATGAATAAACATTTTGTTATTTTCATGGGATATGAGGAGCAATAAAGCAATTCTAACTAACTTTACCACTAAAATTTACAATGTCATGCAAATAAAACTTCCCTTCCTTTGAGGATAAAGCCTGTAATGTCATTCATTCCTAAACATAGGCTGGATTTTTAAAAGTGTCAAACAACCCATGAATAGCTACTTTATCACAGCTACACACCTTTTGTTCAATTCGTTTTAACGAGTTTCACCTCTGAGTTTGTGTTTACGTCAGTGTTTACGGTGCTGTGCAAAGGTCTTGAGCCACCCTTCATTTCTTAATATTTGGAAAATAGGTGCAGAGATTAATTAAAATCCATTTTGAGTAGTTTTTACTGTATTTTCTCATCTACTTTCACTACATCTAATCCTTGCATCTTACTGATACACCTGTTCACTTTCCAGCTCCATATCTCTGCCTAGCCATCTGATACAAGCCCTGTTCTCCTTCCTCAGTTTCCAGCCTCACAAACAACTCACTATAAGCCTTTCTTTTCTTTTGTTACCTCTCTCTTTGCCATACACTTAGCCTTCCAGTACTTTGCCTCTCCCACTTTTTCTTTGCTAACCGCTTTTTTGAATACCTTCTTGTAATTTTTAAAGTGGTCTTAAGCAATAGGTCTCCAGGCTTTCTGAAGGTATTTCAGTGCTTTTCTTTGGACATTGGCTACTTTATTTTAAATTAATTTTTGGTCTAGTTCTGTTCATGACCATTTGTGTTTGTTGGTGGTCTGTAGGATCACTCTGGAATTCGTGAAAAGGAAGCGACTGACAAAGATAAAAAGATGGAATTTAAATAAGGAAGAATAAGGAAGAATGCTGCACAGGGTTCAGGGAGGAGGTGGGACAGGGACTGTGCGGTAGGGAAATGTTACTATAAATAACTGGAAAAGTACAGCTGTAGTGTTGTTGCATGAAGGTGTTTGGTGTAACCTCTGAACAGAGGAAAAAAGACAGGAAATACAGTAAAGACTGTCTCCTTGGAAGCAAAATATAAAGAAACAAGGGGTGTTTCCAGACTTGTACTGTACACTGCTAATCTAATTTCCAGTCCAGGAATGAATCTATGAAAAAATATATATACTACCTAGCCATATTTGGAAAAACTTTGTTTGATTTATAGTCCTAAATGTACTTTGCACCATAATCTGTCACTGTGTGAATGACTGATTTTTGTCCCCTATAGTCGCACCCTGGATTCATGCATTTCCAGCACAGATGTTTGAAGACTTTGGTTTGGTGCTTTGTGAATTATGTGGGAATGTTGGAAATGTTCTTGTGTTATGTAACTTTATATCCACGTTTCTTTGATTTACCAAGTCAGCATTTCTATAGTTTTCCATTGGTAACATGATTTAACACAAGACAAAAGTGTCCATTATAAAACAAATTTATTTCGTCATTTCTTTTTCACATTTTCCTAAAAATTCCAGCCATTACAAACAATTGCTAAGATGATTCATAAAAAATATATATGTTTTCTCAAATTTTCTCTCCAATAAAGCATTGAATAAAGTGCACTGTACAAAGTACATCCCAACTTCACTTTTCTCGATACAGCAAACAATGTGATACATTATTTAATCAAGTCCTTCTTGATTCATCCTGCAGTAATTTAACAGTTTTAATTTCATACTGCAGTATATTATAACATTTATTTTCAAGTAAGCTTGCAGTGCTGCAGAAAGTTGCATCCAGGATCCAGTGCAATGAAACCAACAATGCTGTAGAAACCTTACACACCTCTGGACTTGTGTTGGTCAAATTAAAGTTAAATTAAATTATCAGCATAGACATACACAAACATTCAAAGAAACACAATTCTGTTTATGTGTGTATATATATATATATATATATATATGTACAGATATCAGAAATAAATATTATGCAAACCCATCTCCTCCATTAACATCTGACAAAGAGAACCTGAGACAACAAAACATCTCAGTGTAATTTAAAAAAGAATACGTAACACCATCTCCATATAAATAAATTGTTTGTCTCTATATAGAAATTTTTCATATTTTATTATTTTCACTCTGATTTGCATGTTTTTCACTGATTCTTTTTCTTTGATTCTACTCTTTTTTCTCCAAAAGTTGATTCTGTTCATCTGGACGTAGCGTTCAGATAACGTTCACATCCAAGAGACTTCTTCAGTCTCCAATCTTATAAACAGTACTGTTCTTTTTTTTTGAGTTACCATTTTATTTCTTTAGCAGCGTTGTAGAACATCCCTGTCCTTCAATAATGTGACACAAAATAAATACACACATGAGGTTTGAATTTCAATAAATTACTTTTGCTCTTCAGACTTAAGCTGAGGATACACTGTGTGATTTTTGGCCCCATATTGAGACGAATTTTCAGTTTTGGGGATCGGCCCAAATTTCGCCTTAATCGTGTGTCGTGCATCATGTAGTAAATGACAGGCGATTAACACGACTAACACGACCAGCTCACGATCAGCAATCATATGGTCGCAAGAAAATCAAACCTGTTTGAAATCCTGTCACGCCTTGTGAGGGTATTGTGCTGTTGAAGCAGTGCCACGAGCAGATTTCGCGCAACCTCTCACACTCTGCACGCACAAACACAGAAACTGAAGTGAAAATGACAGAGTAGCGTAGCAGTGCAGCGTGTGATCTGGACACAAGCGATGGATACCCAACTTTGGCAAGCTCATCTGAGCCTTTTCGATGTGGCCTCACAAAGTTATCACGACCACAACAGCCGTGAAAATAGTTGGATGGACATTGCTGCTCAATTACAGCTGACTGGTCAATGTGTGTCATTAGCAATTTAGAAAAGTTGATGGTGGTGGTGTGTGTGTCTGTGTGAGTGAAAGACAGAGAGCGAGAGACAGATTTTGTGTTATAAGCTTCATGTTATCACTTCATGTTATGGACGCACAGTGTGAGCACTTAGGTCGCATCAGAGCATCGGGGCGTATAGTGTGAAACCCTGCATCGTGACCTACAAACTTCTAACCCCTGCGATTCAATCGTACAGTTTGAGCAGGAGCTGAATAACGCGACTGAAAAAAATCGCACAGTGTATGCCCAGCTTTATACGCTCACGTTGTAACTTCCAGAACGCTTTCTACATGCTCTGTGGAACCACACAAAATAGAGGAACATCATAAGAACCCAGTAGCATACATAGGCTACACAGCCATAAATAAGAAATCTAGTTTCCATTTTTTAGCCTCAGTTGACCAGTCCTCTTTGCTCTCTTTGTAGATGGTGTAACCGAGTCCACTTAATAAAATTGCAGCCCACACCGACAGGGGAAGGAGTGGAATATAGTTACCAACAATCTTACGCCTGCCTGATGTTCCCCAGCTGCTTTTGTTCATCGTGAGAATGGCAAAGTACTTAGCAGGCAGCAAACTGGTCATGTAGAGAGCTGAGTAAAGTGACATAAACACCATCACCATGTTTCTCCGCAGGATGCAGGCATAGGCTGCTTTCACCAGCCCGATAAGCTGGATGCAGCACAGAACCCAGAGGATGTCCCACAGAGTGCCTGTCCAAAACAGCTGGATTATGGTGGCCGTGACAAAGAAGGGGAAAATACCTGACACGATGGACTCATAGGTCATCCAGAGATGGTGCTTGTGCCACCACATTGCATTGTAGAGCCACTCCCGGAAGTAAGATTTTGTCCAGCGAGTCTGTTGGTTGAGCCAGCGAAGGAACTGAGCGGGTGTTTCTGTGTAGCATTTTGAGCGAGCAGTGTATCTGAAGGAAAAGGGTAAAAAAACAGACCTTTAGAACCTGCTTGTTTGATGTTGTAGAATCATTATTGTAGCTACTGAGCTTTGTTGAGCCCTATTATGTAATTTTTGTGCCTAATAATATCTAGAAAATACATACTTAGTGGCATATCCCATGCTCAGCATACGGTTGGTGAGATGTCTGTCGTCACCAAATGTACAATGAGTTCCCAGAAACTTCTGATTGTACCACGACTCCAGAAACTGCTGAAGGATATCATTTCTATACAGACCTGCATGAACAAGTACAAGAAATGACAAATTCAAAAGATGTTGGTTACAATGAGTTACATCAACGCTTTTAAGCCTTTAATATAATAATATTTTGCAAAACAAACAAACAAAAAAAATCCCCTTACCTAAAGGGCCACTAATGCAGGACACACAGTTGAAGAAGGACTGGCAGGACCTTTCGATATTGAAAGCCATCCAGTACCTGAGACTGCTCATGAAGCTGATGTAAGAGTCTTTAAGGTTGAGTATCATCACATCCCCTCCTACAGCCCCATACTTGGGGTTACTCTCCAATACCTTGCACAATTCCACTGTGGCCAAAGGGTCCAGCTTAGTATCTGAATCACACACCTGAAAAATGAGACATAACGTCATTGAAAATTGGAAACATTTCATTTTTATTTTCATAAAAGAATAAGAAAGGAAACACTTAAGTAAAAGTAGATACCTGTATGTAATCAACCGATGGCCCCAGGGCTTTAAATGCTGTGTACATCACCTCCCGCTTGCCTCCCCACTTCTGCATGATGCACACACATCTCTTGGTCTGGATCAGGCGCTCTACTTCTTTTCTCTGTGGATCCTCTCCTACCACATAATCAGCATCCCCTTCCATTGCTGAGCCAATTTCTTCATCATGTTGGACCTGGGTGGGATCCCAGGTATGATAGTTGTTATTCCATACATAGTAGCCCGGATCCTGGTCTGCAAACACCTCTTTGAACATGTCCATCATATACTGGTCATCATCTGAATTCCCATCTATCACCATGATGATGCGCAGCAGCTCAGGGGATACTTGAGGGCCCTGACTGAGTTTAAGCACTCTCTGAGATAAACAGGGTCCTCCTGGTAAGCCGATATAGTGAAGCCGATTGTTTTGGTATAGGAGCATGGTTTTGTTCGAGATTTCATTCGCTGGTGCTCAACAAAGGCAAACAAGCTCTGGACCAACACATGGAGTGAGAGTAGGAGTCCATAAATGCCAAAGGAAATGATTCCATACATGGACGACAGCAGCTGATAGCCCTGAACGTAGGCCCACACCATCACACCCAGGACGGCCAAAGCAAAGACAAAAGTGAGGATGGCGCGGATTATTGAACCCAGCTTCTTCAATAAAGGTTTTAGCTCCATTTATTTCACCTAAGGAGATACAGACAACACATATCAGTAAAACTTTAAATAGAGTCAGGACAGCTTGTCAATCAAAATGTCTACACATTGCAGTGAAAGATGTTTTCTGTTTAGCAGCACATGACAAAAATCTGTTAAAGACTGAAAGTTTTCTGAGCAGATCTCTTTGTCATACTATTAAATTTAGCCATTGGAATATACACAGACACTCAGACTGGGAGAAAAAGAATTAAGTGAAAATATATGTTTTTTGCAAAATGCTTGTGGGACTCATTATCAAACTACAGTCAGGGGAAAAAAATACACCACAGAATTTATCTATAATTCCACGGTATTAACCAGTGATCAAGTTATCATGGCTGACAATCCTAGGTGTTATCATAAGAACTGTGCCCTACTGAGCGAAAGCATACGAAAAATTAACTGATCATATTTTATTTTTTTAATTTTGGTGTATCTAATTCTATTTTATATATAAAAATTTCAATATAGGATAATACTATATACTATTATTAAACCCCTTAGGTCAAATGTTATTGTAATTTCCAACCAAAAACAAATAATAATAATAATAATAATAATACTACTACTACTACTACTACTAATGATAATAATAATAATAATAATACACAGTCATTAGCAGTTTAGAAAAGTTGATAATATAATAATAATAATAACAATAATAACAATAATAATAATAATAATAATAATAATAATAATAATGAATTTTAGCCATGTGTTAATAGGCTAAAACAATTTATAATAATAAGAGCATGAATAAAATAATGAAAGCACACATTTTTAACCCTACCTGATGTTAACACTGGCTGCATGTAGAATTATGTGATATCCACCAGGAGTTCTCCTTGTCTCAGAACTTGGTTTGAAATGCATGAGTTTTAAAGTGTACTCGTTTTAGGAGAGGAGGGGGGACCTCCTATATTTTCACGCTCACGCAACCTCGCTGAGTCAGTCGTGCGTCAGGAGCAAGGCGGTGGTCCATTTAACATGAGGGCATCACTGTGCAGATTTCATACAGCTGTTTTGTTTTCTTTCTTTACCATGGAGATGTGTAGAGAGTGACCTCCGACCAGTCTGCCGTTTGCTGTAAAGAAGGGAGTTCCCAAGCTTCCCATTATAGGGGCTTTTCACAGGAGCCGACGTTGTTAAAGGCTGGTCGCGGAGTCCCGAACATTATTTATCTGTTTGCTTATTGTTGTTGTTTTTTAAAATATGTATTTAACTCTTTTTTATTGTTAATGTGTCATACGTGTTATAAGTATGACAAATCTCTACCCGTTTTTTTGTTAATGACAATCAACTGATAAATGTAAACAGTCAAAGTCTATCAGTGAGACCGAACTTAATGCCAGTTACAGTGACAATTGATCTTACAATGATTTGTAGCGTGCAGATGTAAGCTTTCCATCCACTAACAGTGTAAGAACCATATCAGGCTGTTCGAAGCTGTAAGTACTGAAGCTGAAAACCCTTATTAAGTTTTTATGTTTTACAGAAGCTATTGTGACCGTGTGTGCAGGAGTTTCGCTCAATTTAGGTTTTGTTCACAGTTAGATGTTGCCCTCTTGTGGCTCTTTTCTGAAACTCCACAAGCCAAGTTAAAAAAAAAAAAAAAGGTCGAGGCTGTGATTTAAAAAAAAATGTATATGATACCGGTTACATTGCGCTATGTTTTCATATTAAAAGAACCCAAAATACTAAAAAACAAAACAAACAAAGGAAAGAAAACAGCATATGGGATCATAAAATACAGCTGCTGTTGGGCTTTAACAAGACTACAAATGATGAAGATTTGCAACATATTGACCTCCTCTGAAAATGAGGCTCCAAGGTGAGGATGTCTAATTTTGGTAAATGCTGCTGCCTCGACTCCTCCGCACATCTCTGACTGGAGGGCTAAAAATGTGATGACAGGGGTCAAGGATAGCGTTTGAAGGAGTGGGCAGACTGTGTGTGTGTGTGTGTGTGTGTGTGTGTGTGTGTGTGTGTGTGTTCGGTGCTGGTGTCACAACTGAAAACAAAGCTTGTCTGCTCTCTCTGAAGAAGAAAACTCTCCCAGATGATTTACTCCACAGCTGCCTACAACTCTTGATTTAAACATGATCACATCCCTGGAGAGTTTCTTTAAGGGAACTCTGTTGACCACTGATGATGGTCCACACCCTCTGAGCTGGCCATAGCCATCAATATGCTCAAATAGCAGCCACGGGGAAGTTGATGTCACGCAGGGAGCCCATGCGTGCTATGGGGTGGTGAACAGGCTTGACTTAGTGGTTATGTTTTGAATCTTTCCAACAATGTGCTGCAGATTTATTGGTTCAAACAGAAACTTCTTCAAACAATGCTCCCGATTTAAACTTCTCCTGAAGTCCAGCTGTGTGCCAATGTCTCATATGATACTGATTTCTGATATCAGTGTATACATTAAGCTGTGTTTTTATGGTTTTATCAGTTCAATTTATCGTCTCTATTAAATGTTTTGTTATTATATATTAAGATGCACACATTTAGTGTTCATGAAAGCTTTTCACATGTTACTTTTATTCCACTCAGCTCCTCAGTTTTTTCCTTTGCTTCCCATCCCTTTCATAACTGAGTTTATATGAAAAGATCATGGCTAAACTGGTTTCTTCTATCATATGCCTGACTAATCCTTACAGTTACTGATGGTTAAACTGCATTAGTTGTGGTCACGTCAAGAAAGTGTCCTCTAAAGCGCACTGCAGATGGATGAAGATGCCTTTACCAACCTGCCATAACCTCTAAGTAGCTCATAAACATGGTTTGTGGAATTCCAGATGGATTCAAAACACAGACAGCTGTGTTGCCAGAATAAACATCTTGGCCAGGATCATGTTTTCTAAAAAACATGTCAGCCTCCACATGCCGTACAGCATTTGGTTTTTTGTTTTAGTAGGGAGGCTATGAGGAGGATAAAAGTCCTCAGAAACTTTGTTAGGTCCCGGTCTTTATGTGGTGGTCAAGCAAGTGCCTGGTGACTCACTCAGCTGCTCTGCGCCACACCCAGGAAACCAAAATCCACTTAAATCATTTCAGGATTTTCTAATCGAGCATTCCCATGTGTGCACCTGGTGCTGTGCTGCTGTGACAGATGCTTACTTCTTTAGTTGATTGGTTAACATTAACGCTAAACCGATACATCATGAAACTGACTGTACCACATTTGCAGCAGCACTCTACTATAATCAGTGATTATGGAGAGTCGCCCTATGTGCAACATGCTTCACAGTTTCAACCCACAGAGAGGAGTGTGGCAGCATATTTTGCTCTTTGTGATTTTTTGTTGCCTGACTTTAAGTGCTCGGTTTGCTCCTTAACTACTAAGACATCCCTGAGCGTGAAACTTGTGTGCCGATTCATTGTAAAGCCATTTTGAGTCAGGGCTTGTAACTGCAAATGCTGTGATGGCATGGGAGGCTGCTACATGTGTCACACACTGTATAAAATTCCTGCGTGACATCTTGATTTACAGTCTTACATACTAAAGTTTGAATTACACACAAGTGGGCTTTTCAAAGCCAAATACTTTGTACACACTTATTTTAGCACATTGCCTGTCACTTTACTGCAAGGTAAGGTCTAAAAGAGAACTCGCGTGTGTGGGAAAATATTAAGCACAAGGCAGACACGTGTTCTCTTTTTAGAAACTTCAAATGACGCACAAACAGACATGTATGTACACACCACACATCATGTAGATGACTTTACTAAAGTTAACCAGCTGGCATGAATCTTTTCTGTTCATCCAGATGCCATTGTGTTCTTAATCCAGGAAACATAATTGCAAACTTTGTGTGCACCCCGGGCTTGTTCCTCTGTGCACAGCCGTGCCCCCACGACACAACTCCCTGGAGCTCTCCGTCACACATCAATGGGCCCCCAGAGTCACCCTGGAATTAAAATAAATGATTTTTCAGTGGTTCATCTTTTTTATCATGGTGCATAAACATTTCCTGTTTTGATGTTACCTGGCAGGAGTCCTTCCCTCCCTCCAGATATCCAGCACAGATCATGTTTTCAGTAATTTGGAAAGGATATGCATTAAAGCAGGTGTCATCACTCAGGAGAGGGACCTCCAGGCACTGCAGGGTATCTGGGTATCTTGCTGCAAAGACACAAACAGATCAATATCTTTAAAAATACCTGAGTTGACTGCCTGTTCAAGCAATCTAACACAGACAGGCCGTATAGCACAGTTTAACTTACAGCCCTCATCGCTGGGACGAAGATTCCCCCATCCTGAGACCTGGCACACCTTGAAGGAAGCACAGCAGGACGCACGTAGCTGTTCAGAGCGGCAGGTCGACTCAGTTTGATCAGCATGATGTCGCTGTCCTGTGTGCGGGAATCGTAGTCAGGGTGGCGAATAAACTCAGCAGACATGATGTGCTGTTCAGTCCCGTCAGGTTCCCAGATGTCGTGTTCCCCCAGACGAATTTCTAGATTTGAGCTGAAAGAACCAAGCCCACTTTGAGAGTTTGTTTCTACACTAAAAAAAGACATTTTAAAGTTTAAAGCTGCTTGCATTCAGGCTTGATGGTGATTGTGTGCCTTACTTTGGTTTGCAGTGTGCAGCAGAGAGCACCCACTCATCAGAGATAAGAACCCCCCACAGAAGTTGTACCCAGTGAAGAGTGACACTTGGTAGGGCACAGAGTTCTTGGGACACTCATATCCTCCAACAATCTTGTTATCTCCTTTCAGCACACCTGTAAATAAGTAAATAAGTCGCAAAATAAAATTAATTATTTTATCAGTGGATTGGCGTCCTATCCTTAATCACTGGTGGCACTTGAGTGCCCATCATCTGAATCTATAAATTAGATTTTATACCTGCCCCTCCAGAGAGAATCAGGAGAAGGAAAAGCTGCATGCCTTCTGTTTTTCTCGCTGGCAGATCAATGTACCCTAATTCTCCTGGTTTCAGGTATTTCAGTCCCTCTTATCTGTCTTTTCTCAAGGCCACCGGAGGCAC
Organism: Oreochromis niloticus; assembly: GCF_001858045.2. Lineage (NCBI taxonomy): Eukaryota > Metazoa > Chordata > Actinopteri > Cichliformes > Cichlidae > Oreochromis > Oreochromis niloticus. The sequence goes on along the minus strand of NC_031976.2, from coordinate 17,264,221 downwards.
GCCTCAGACACTAACATGTGTTACATTTCCCCAGTGATGCTGTGCTTGATGTAAACTATATAGGAGGAAAAACAGCAGTTCAATAACAAGTTACTACATAACTTGGATTAGGAAACAATTTGAGTGCCATGCTTACAGTCTGCATATTCTTGTTTAAAGCTCACTTTTGCCTCAATACATTTTCTTCACAGAACAGTCATGTGACATTATACTTTTATTGCAAGTTTATCATAAAATTCATTACTTTACATGACATGCACTGCCTTCAAGTGACCCACAGAGTGACGTCAATGGAAGTTATGACTGTGCATGTGGGTGAAACTCATGTGGTTACAGATGCTCTCGTACCATTTTTCAGCACAAAGACAGCAAAAATGCATTTAAAGAGAACTAAGGTGGCAATATTTAACCTATAAATGTTATCCTTTTTCATTTAAGGTAGAATTTCAGCTTCAGAAAATTGCTGCCTGGAGATGAGTCTCAGGCGTGATTGTGACTGAATGACAGCAGAAAAGGGAAGAAAGGGAAGGTTTACAAGATGGTAGTGATATTAGTAGTGGTATTGCATCAGAATCAGAATCAGAATACTTTATTGATCCCTAGGGGAAATTATTTTGGTTACAGTGCTCCAGTACAAACAGTAACAAAGACAGACAGTACACTAAGTAAGAAATCTCAGTCACTCACTGAACGTGCTCCTGTGACTGACCGGCATGTCATGGAGTGGGTGGGAGGTATTATCCAACATTGTCTTATCTTGGACAACATCCGCCTCTCCAACACCACCTTAAGGGAGTCCAGCTCCATCCCACAACATTACTGGCCTTACTGATCAGTTTATTGAGTCTGTTGGCATCTGCGACCCTCAGCCTGCTCCCCCAGCATGCAATAGCATAGAGGATCGCACTGGCCACAACAGACTCGTAGAAAATCCTTAGCACTGTCCGGCAGATGTTGAAGGACCTCACTCGCCTCAAAAAATAGAGACAACTCTGGCCCTTCCTGTAAAGTGCTGTGGTGTTTTTAGCCCAGTCCAGTTTATTGTCAATGTATAACCCGAGGTATTTATAGTCATCCGCAATGTCAACATTGACCCCTGGATTGAAACAGGGGTCCAGTGTTTCCTGGTCTTCCTGAAGTCCAAGATCAATTCCTTGGTCTTTGCCATGTTGAGCTGCAGATGATTCTTCTCACACCACGTGACAAAGGAGTCGACCACAGGCCGGTACTCTGTTTCATCATCCCTGCTGATGCACCCAACCACTGCAGAGTCATCAGAAAACTTCTGAAGATGGCAGGTCTCTGTGCAGTGACTGAAGTCTGTGGTGTAGAGGGTGAAATGGACGTTTCCACAGTGACAATCGCTTTGAAGTCTCTTTGAGCTGCTTTTCAACTTTTTTTTTTTTTGGCAGTTTTGTGGTCACACATAGACCCCAATAAAGATCAAAGGTGTGTCCTCATTAGAAAACAGATTTGTGTTTGGCTTGTGCGACTGGTTATTATGTGACAATGCATTTCAGGTCATGTTACAGAATACAGAAGGTAAAAGTAATCTAATAGGTAGTTTACCAAGTAACTTTCTCTGGGGAGTAATTAAGCAACAATTTCCATTACTTTTAAGAAAAGTATAAGGAATGTGTAATGCACAACTTTTATTGAATAATGACCCCAATGTTGGTAGTGAAGGAGGACATGCAGAAGGTTGGTGGACAGAGAAAGATTCTAGGGATCGGGTGTAATGTGGGCGGATGGCCCCTAAAGGGAGCAGAAAAAGGAAGAAGAAAAGAAGAAGAAGGACTGAAATGTCGCCTTTTGACCTCGAAAGTATTTCTTGCATTGGTTCTTTTTAGTAATATCTACTAACACGCCGAAAATTAAAGAAATAAATCCAGAAAATGACCTGTAAAGTAATCCTGTCTTGATATTGTACAGAGTAAAATTTCTGGCACAACTTCACCTACTTCCATCAAGAGACACAACTACAAGTGCTGCTGGAGTATTAAGCCCTTGATACACAGTCTGTCTGGTACCTTGGGAAATCAGTGAATCATTTTAATCTCTCCGGTTTAAAATATTAAAGAAAAATATCAAGCCAACACTGCTAAATTATTGCTGAGTCATAATTTCACAATAGAGATATACTGAAAAACACAAACCTCTGTTACTCATGTGTGAGCGTAGGTGTTTATCAGCACTAGACAAGAAAACACTGAAATGTTAGGGCCCATTTACCCAAACCCTGTGATTATACACTTAAGGTTAAAATATAACGCATTCCCATCCAGCACAGGCAAGTTCTTCACCCTGTTATTGCTATGAGACACTCACATAGTCTGCTTCACTCCTCCTCCAACCTGTATCTTCTGTTCTTCTTAACCCTAACCCTTCTTCCTTCCTTCCGTATTTGCTACTCTAATGCTTGCTTAGATTATATGGAAAGCATAAAAACTTCTGTATGATCTGTATGACTTATGCAGTGCCATGCTTGTTTTCTGTCAGACAGAGCTGAGGTTGAGTATTCATATTCACTAGGTCTGCTGAGGGGGACTGCGGTTTAAAGTAGGGACAAATGTAAGGAAGTGGTTTGGGTTACTGAGGTGCAGCTTTTTTCCCTGTGTGTGGTTTATTCGTGGAAAAAAAATAACATTTCCTACCCTTATGAGCAAAAACGGTTGGCAGTTTTGACTTGAAAAACTAAATTCCTGACCTCTCCGCACAAGTGAGACGCGGGTTTGATTTCCAGTCAGCGCCGCAATAAGATCAACAAACCTTTGAAGTTGCAAGACACAGCAGATTCCCACTGCTTGTGACTTTATGGCAGTGTAACGGAGGTGTAGAAGTTTCAACACTTATGTTCCCCCATGAAATGACTCGGGGATTTACACATTCCTTTTTAGAGTTTCGAAAAGTTGCAAGGTCACACTGTTTTGCACTCAAAAGCAAAATACTGGGTGTATTACAGTGACGCTGGAAGCTGCAGTATGTCATTAGTACTTCACACTTATGTTCCCCCATGAAATGACTCGGGGATTTACACATTACTACTGTGAATATTTCTGTCAACATTATTTGCATCATTAAAACATTTTTGGCTTTATTGCTTTTCCACTGATAATGTTGACCTACTTCTCATTTCATTATCAAAACATGAATGCAGAAAACAACTTCATTCCCTCTACTGAAAATTTATAGGATAATTTGTGCTACTGAGAAACACGGCAGTTATTAAAATATCTATAGCTTTGATGAGAAGTATCACAACAGTGTTGAATTTAAAAAGAAAAATTGCTTGGACACTGTTATCATAATGGACAGGTTTTTTGACGGGGCTCCCACACAAACGCAGAGCAGAGGCTGAAGCATCACCAAATATGCTTCCAAACCAACTTCCTTCCAAGCCAAAGACTAGAACATATGATGAAGCATATCTTGCCTTTGGCTTCACCTGCACAACAGCTGTCGTTCGGATCCCCGACAGAATTTGTTTCCCCTGCGTCGGGAGCACATGCTGCGCTCTCCAAATCACGGACAAACAGTATCCCACATTCTTGATTTTTAGTTCACAAACACTTCTTATAACGACTAACTGCTCCTTAAACTTTGGAGGTTTTCGCTCTTTATACAGTAAAGTTACAGGAGGATAAAAATAATTATCAGGCAAAATGTACTACGTTTGTTAAAATAATCCCGTTCTCCGATGAGAACAATAAATATATAATTTTCTGTTGTAACCCTCAAACTGAATGGTAATGTAACGACACCCATTTTTCACTTTTTCACCTCCACGATTAATTGTCTGTAATGGAGGCGGAGTAAACTGGATCTGCACTCCGTTCCCAATGCTCGCGACGCAGGGGGAACAAATTTTGTCGGTGACACCTACCTTGGCACAGCAGAGTGAAGCTGACCCCCCACCCACTTGAAACGTAAAGGCAGTTAGTGCTTTGTTTGTGCTGATTTGTGCAGGTAAAATTATCATTTGTGCTGCTACGGTTTCTGAGATATAACGATTTTAATTCTTACGGCCTACGCTATAACACCAATGTCTGTGGTAGTGAGTTTCAGCAGCTGTGGAGTTATGCACTTTTATAGAAGACTGTCCACTTTTTTAGGCTTGCTGTGTATTTATTTTTAAGAATGTTTTGTGTGTTTCCGTACATTTTAGTAAACCAATTTAGTCAGCGGAAAGGTCGATATTTCTGATGCTACCAGAAACGTACACAAGGTAGGCTAAAGTTTTTATTTTTTTCTGTGGAAAACTATGAGTTACATGTGAAATGATTCATGTATACCGAAATTATTTTTGTCTCAATGATTTTGTTTTTAATTATATATGTTGATTAGTATCAATGTAGCTGTCTCAGAAAATAAATATGTGTTTGCTTTCACATTAATTTCAAGTGCTATTTTGAGTATGCTTTTTGATAGGTTGCCACCTACATGTAGAAAATTGAATATTCCACAGCACCTAGGCGAGGGATCATCAACCTGTGGCTCTAAAGCCACATGTGGCTCTCTGGCCCCTCCACTGTGGCTCTTATAAGAGCAAGTAAGTTATGTTTTATTATAAAGACAACAAGAAGGTACGGTGGCCCTGAAGTGCAAACCACAAAAACAAATCACAAAACGCACAACAAATTGAAAAGCGCAACAACAAATTGAAAAGCGCAAAAACAAATTGAAAAGCGCAAAAACAAATTCACTAAACGCAAAAACAAATTGAAAAGCGCAAAAACAAATTCACTAAACGCAAAAACAAATTGAAAAACGCAAAACAAATTGAAAAACGCAAAACAAATTGAAAAGCGCAACAACAAATTGAAAAGCGCAACAACAAATTGAAAAGCGCAAAAACAAATTGAAAAGCGCAAAAACAAATTCACTAAACGCAAAAACAAATTGAAAAGCGCAAAAACAAATCACAAACCGCACAACAAATTGAAAAGCGCAAAAACAAATTCACTAAAAGCAAAAACAAATTGAAAAACGCAAAACAAATTGAAAAGCGCAACAACAAATTGAAAAGCGCAAAAACAAATTGAGAATCACAAAAACAAATTGAGAAGCACAATTACGTTAAGAAAACCGGAAAGGGTAGGTACCAGTCGGCAACAGGAGACATCACTGATTGGATGTCCGCGCTGTTCGTCTTTGGAACCGGAAGTTACTCTGCCTGTAGCGCATTATTTTCAAACATGAACATTAGCGGTGACCCAAACATAGCTGTCACTATTCGAGAATATTTTTGATTCAGGACATACATACGAGGTGATACTGGATATGCTCAAGTGTAATCATGACATTTCAATTAGTATGCGTACACTGAAACTACATTTAAAAGAATCTGGACTGTACAGACGAGGCAACTATTCTCCACTTCCTGAGGTGAGGCGTGCCATTTTGTCCGAGCTTCGAGGACCAGGACAATTGTTTGGATATCGGACCATGTGGCAAGTTCTCAAACAAAAACACAAGCTGCGTGTCAAGCGTGATGTAGTTATGAGGCTGTTGAGACAACTAAATCCTCAAGGAATCGCTTTGAGAACTCGAAGGAGGTTCACAAGACGCACGTATCACTCCATGGGGCCCAATTACATATGGCATGTAGATGGCTATGATAAACTGAAACCCTGTCAGGATGTATAGATGGCTTTTCAAGAAGACTGATGTGGCTTGTGTGTGGAGCAACAAACAACAACCCGGCTGTTATAGCTCACAATTATATAAACTGTGTAAAGAGTCTTGGTGTGATACCAATGAGATTACGAACAGACTTCGGGACTGAGAATGGGACTATGGCAGCAATACAGTGTACCCTCCGTCACGCGCACACGGACTATTATGCTGGATCGTCAAGCCACAGTTACGGATCATCTACTGGGAATCAGCGCATCGAGTCATGGTGGTCTTATTTCAGAAGAGGAAGGTGGGTACATTTGTGTCTGGTAGGTGTAAGCTACAGTGAAAGCTGATCAGATTGTTGTTTTTTTTACATGCATTTAAGAAAATAGAGTAGCGTCCTGCTGGACGTGTTGAAAAGTTGGATGAGATAGACGTTAACAGCCGTCACTTTATTGCAGGAACTCAAAATGGTCATTGTCAGCTGTTGTGCCGAAATGAGCATGCTTGCCTAGATTTAACGACGCCAATACAAAATGAAAAACTCAGACCAAACTCTCCACTCCTCACAATCAACACACAGAACAGAGTGAAAAGAATACAGCATTTTTAACAAGAACATTACTGCAGGGTCGCTACAATATTTATGGAAAACTAATATGCATTACTTTGTTTGACATCCATTTGTGGCATGTTTTAAATGGGACCAAAATGTAACAAACCCTATAAAATGACCAAGAACAAAGCTAAATTGATTCTTAAATATTAATTATATACCCAGGTCTCAGTTTTGGATGGACTTTTTGGAGACCTAAGAGACTCTGGAAACTTCAGTGGAAGCCACGAACGCCAATGCTTGCTGAGATTCTGCTTCACAGGGGTTCTACAGAAAGACCTGGATGAATGCAAAGACCTCTGGAACAAACACAGGATCCGGCCAAGAAGACTTGCATCGTGTCCAGGGGGGATTCCAAACAAACTCTCTCTTGCCTCACAGGTATTTGAGTTCTTAACAAAATTAACCTTTTGCATCAAACTAAATGCAAGGTGTTGTTATTGCTTAAGTTGGTTAATATATATTCATAATTTTACACATAAGTATGATAGAGCAGTTTATAACATGTCACTGCATGCGTTGATTTATATAGTTCCATATTGTCAGCAAAAAATCCTTCACTGTTCTATTTTCATTTTGCAGATATGGTTCAAGAGACTGTGGATTTGCTGTTGAGGAGAGGGAACTGGATGCGTTTCCCGAGGAGGGGCTACTGGTTGGATTGTGTGGTGATCCAAACATTGGGGAATATTTACAACAGGCTGTACAACAAAACACACTGCAGCAGCCACAAGACTGGGAATCGGCCACAGAACTGTATTTGGCCCTGAAGGACATAGCTGGGTTTTAGATACCAACTGAACTTCAGTTTGTAATGACATTTGTCAGAGTTACTCTGATGAAGACACACACGGTGTCGAAACGTTAGTTTCTTTCCTTTTTTTGCACCTAATAAAACCTTTGGACTTACTTGAGTGCTCCAGCCCTTCTGTTTTTCCTTCATTTTTTAATGTTAGTAGTGTTTCCTTTCCCTCTTGCTAAATTGAATATAATATTGTTCATAATATACAGCAACTGGCATGGATTTAAATATTAACATTTAACCACAAGGAAACATTTAAAATGTTCTTTAATAAAACCATTTACAAATAGTGTCCAGCATTTCTGTCACTTTTCCAACATACACAATATTCAGAAAAAACAACTAAATGTTTAACAATATGGAAGTTGCTTGTCACATGAATGTGTTAAGTAGTATGCCAACGGCAGCTGAACCTAACAGGGTAACTCTAACTGTAACTTGATGACCTTGCTGATTTAAGAACATCCAAATCCTGGAGCATTTTGAATTCCAAAGTCCATGTTGGCCTTAAAGATGCTGTATGAGTCACAGATGGGTAGCTTCAGAGTATTTGCACAGGTGTTTGAAACTGGAAAAGGCGAAACACTTAAAAACTGGATGCGTGGTGGTGGTGGTGTCATTCCTGCCGGTGGAACTGCCGTCAGCCCTGTGGCAAACATCATCAAATCTTCCAGACACACTGCTGTTGCCTTCTCTGAAAGAAGAAAGTAAACACTGTAGTACATTACAGAAAATTTATTTCCTCACCTCTCCTTTCATAAAACTATAAACAAATAAAAATGGTCATTCAAACCTTCACAATCAAGGAGATAATCTGCCCAAAAGCCAAGTGTTAGGACCTCCTTATGCCGCTTGTTGCTTCCTGCTGGGCTGAGATCTGGTCTGAACATGCTCTCCAGTTCTGAAGCAGTCAGGGCCTTGGCAGAGAAGCATAGGAGTGGGGCCAGCACACTGGAATTTTGTTGCAGTGCACTTAAAAAATTCAGACTTTCCAGTCCATCTTTAAATCTGCAAAGGATAGACAAATAACTAATAATTGGTTTATAGCTATAACTATTGCAGTCTTCTAAATTGTGTTTAAATGTCTTTACCTACTAGATCTTTCATTATAAATTTGGACAGATTTCAAATGCATAGAATCACTCATACACAAAAACAATTCATAGCGCTCAGAAATTAACTGTGACAGCAAAAAAAGAAGAGCTCATTGGGATTTTAGCATTTAAAAAAAATAGTGCTTTCACACTGGAATAAACAAGTGTGTCAAACAAGGGATCACCTCTTTTTATAAATAACTGAAAAATTAATCATGTTGCATGACTATGATTATTATGGGTCATTGTGAACAATAAATGTATACTAAATTAGAGTTCTAGTGTCAAAAGGTTAATAGCGTGCGACAGTGGCTCAGGAATTAACTAGTTGTTCATCAGATCACTGATGCTACTGAATCAGTTTTTTCATATACATCTGAAAATGTCAGTGGCTGCTGTGATGAGCAACTGGCCATCCTGAATTTAAAAGGAGTAATGAGTTTACCGTTGAATGACACTTTGGTTTCTTTCAAGGATGTACCATCTGAGGTACTCCTCCACAAATGCTTGTTTCTCAAAAGGCTTGACGTTTCTGAGGCATCCAGCAGTTTGGAAGATTGTGCTGTTTTGCAAAATAAGATTATGCAAAGACTCCTCTGATTCAGCTTTCAGGACCTATAAAAAAAAAAAAAAAAAAAGGTTTACTGTAAGAAAAACAAAAATATAATTTTCACTACTTTTACGATTCATTCAAACATTGGATTAAAAAAATAATCAATTTGTTATTTCACTTGTGTTGTTGGGAGTTGGAAATCCGTCCTTTCAGATTACAGAATCTACCTTGAACCTACTTTCAAGATATGATCCAACCCGGATAACTTTTATCCCGATTAAATCTTTTAAACTGGCCCCAAGTGTCTTCTAAGTAAACCCATTCCCTGAGCCTAGGTAATTTTCTACCTGATGTAAAATTTTTGTGATCTCCTCATCTTGCACATCTTCTACAGTGGCGCTGAAACTCTGATTCCCTGTGATGTGGTTGACCAGGTTCTTGGAGAGGAAATGTGGTGCTGGTCCCCCATGCACAATGGATACAGCGATCATCTTTCCTGCTAAAAAGTACTCATCTTGCCTGGCAGCTGTTATACAGGGCACATAATTATCATGGTTAATTGCTATTAAATATGCTAATGAAAAAAATACGCCAATTTTTATTAAAATTTCCATTGTAATAATTACGGAGAAAACATCCACCTCTTGAATTATATACAAGATAACGGCTCTCTGGAGGTCCATCAAAGATGGGGCGATTTCGCAGACTGCCCATAAGAAGTGTGAGGAATTCACGCCTCGGGCCACCTGTATCCAAACCTTCTTCAAAGCTGCCAGCATCATCATTAAACTTGATGAACATGTCGTAGTTGTCAGAGTATGTGCTGCGTCGAAATCCTCTAACAGCTCCATCCCATACAGCTGACCTTGATATATTGAACCTGCTGACCTTCTTGTGGTCAAGTTCCAGTGCCAAATTTGCAATAATTCCATGTGCCTGCAAATTGGTGTCTCTAAAAAAAAGGGAAACTTTTTTTTTTTAAAGGTATATATACTTCTCTCATGATTGCATGATGTCTTGTATAGAACAAGATGGCGGTTAATTGGATTCAAATGTTTAAATTACTAACACAGGTTCTTCTGGGGGCTCAGCAAACAGTGAATCGTTATCTAATTGCAAAGTAAAGGCGGTGGAGATTGTCTGCTGCACTGTTTTACTAATAAAATAGTTTTTTACCTGTTGTACTTCATTAGCAAGCACAAGATCCCCAGCACCCTTCCTTAGAGAACAAAGAAAAGCATTTTTGTTGTGTACTGTGAAAATATTAATTGACACTTTGAAAATATTTAAGCATCTTGATTAACAAACAAGCAATACAAGTATTATGTAGTCCATGTTCCAAAAACCATATACAGAATGAATGACAAAAGTGTATATCTCATTAATACAAAGTGTAGGCAAAAAACAGTAAAAGATTACATGTTCTTCAAATATCACTTACTCATATTCTGCTGCTTTCTGTAAAGGACTGCTTTCATGTTGAAGTTCCCATGGCTGAAACAAACAAACAAACACACGCACGCACGCGAGGACGCACACACACACACAAAATGTATTTCACATATAACTATTAACTGTTTTACTGAACTGAGGCAAATGGTGGTGGCTAAACAACAAGAAAACTCTATTAAAAATTTTAAATTGTACTTACCAGTGTATCAGCAAGATCAAACTCAGAGGGCCTTTTAATAACAATCTCTGGGTCAGAGTCAGACAAGTCTGAGTTTTCTCCAACTACAAAACATGAAAACAAATTAAGCTAAGCTAACTAAATTCATACTAATGTATGAAACTTTATTTGATCATCAATAATAGATTAATACGAAAGGCATAAAGTTAGCATTTAAAACTCATGACTCAGTAGATCCAAAAATGGCTGAATTTCATGTTTCCAGGAAGAAACATAACATATACAAGCTAATTTAGGGAGCAATGGTGGCAGAGGAGTTAAAAGCCCGCCCTGTAATCAAAAGGTTGAAGGTTTTAGCCCTGCTCAGTCTGTCACAGTCGTTGTGTCCTTGGGCAAGACACTTCACCCTCCATGCCAGGTGGTGGTAGTGGGAGGGATAGGTGGCATCTGTGTACAGCAGCCTTGCTTCAATCAGTGAGTCCCAGGACAGGTGTGTCCACATTGTAGCTAATCACCAGCAGTGTGTGAATGTGTGTGGGTGAATGACTGGTTTTGTTGTGAAGTGTCTTGGGGGGGGTTGTAGAACCCTAGAAGGTGCTATATCAAATACAGGCCATTCACCATTTTAATGTAGGTATGCTATTGACTTGGGTGCTTTATGCGTAATGTTATCATTTCACAATTTCAAAATTAGCATTTGTTGAAACTAAGGGAATGTGTGTCAAAATCCAAACAAACATTAGCAGCTTACCATCTTCAAAGTCACTCTTCAAGCAGATGAAAACAGTGATTCTTTGATAAGGCTTGCCAACTTCAGCCTTATAAGCCTCAAGTGTAAATGGTCTTTGTGTTCCAGGGACAGTAATGACCTCAGTGCCATCCGGATACAGAAGAAGGAAAGGTCCATCTTTTAGATCTTTGTTAAAGTCCTTCATTTTTTTAACAGCTTGATTGAGCAGACTTGTGGCAGTAGCGTCAGGGTCTGTTGTTAGGAAAATAGTTTTTCCACGGTATGGCTTCAAACCACCCTTTTTAATGGTCATCAAGCCGACATTTATCTGTAAGGAAAAAGACATGAACAATGGGCCAAGTAGATACTAATATGACTCTAAGCAGATCTATTCAAACTTGAATATTTATTAACTGCAAAAGAGGGATCTTCCTGACAACCTAAATGTACAATTACTCGTAAACAATTGTTCTTATTCTGGATAGCTTTACTACACTGAACATTTTTTACACAACTCCCCTAAGGAATAACAAAAGAATGTCATTAGAAAATTAACCTCAACTTGTTTTCAGACAGAGCTAGCCAAACTACCTGAACCTTTCTTTTTTCCTTTTTCTTTAAGCCCTTCCTCCCTTCAGAAAACTTTTGCCTCTCTTCATTTTTCTTTTTTCTGTATTCTAAGAAGGTGCTGAAGGTTGGAGTTGGGCAGTTTGAGGTAGTCTGTGATGCTAAAGGGAAACAAAGGAAAAATGTACTACAATGTCACACATTAAAGACATTCATTCATGTGACATTCCATTGTCCACACAACACGCAAATAAGGACAACACTGAATAATCTCACTAGAAAATTTCTACCAAGGAATGACAGTGTAACTGATACTATTGACCAATACAATTCTACACCAGTAAGTTTTAATGTATAGACACATAATAGTGTTAGTTCCTAAAGTTAACCAAACATAATAAATGAACTAATTTATTATCGTTTCAGTTGTGGAAATGCTCAGAGGACTGTTCCACGAAGCAAGCTAATCCCAAAAGCCAGGCTCACTCTGAAAATCCAGGCTCGATTGCCCCAAATTCGGTTCCAGGAACGAGGCTAACCTGCAGTCTTTCTGCTCATTCATTATGCAATATGCTTGTGGACAAGTCTGGTCCGTGGCACCCTAGCTGCGAGGTTTGTTAACACTAGAACTGCCCTCAAACCTTCACTACTAGAAAGGTCTTGAGCAGTCATTTTGACACCTGCGTGCATTTTCAAATGAGCCTCGATTTTCTGAGCTCGCTTAGTGGAACAGCCCTCTGGTCTGCTATGGTCTGGAAACAGCTAACGCTAGGCTAATAAATCAATAAATAACAAACATTTTGTTATGCTTATTAACTTACTCAATGGGAGTGAAGTGTCTCCGATGCAAGATGCGTGATAAAGCCTCTCGCCACAGCCGCTGCAAAAGTTTGGTGACTCCTCAACCAGCTTTTTCCCATAGCTAGGACAAAACATTCCGCCGTTTTTCAAACGAAATGCGCTACAGGCAGAGTAACTTCCGGTTCCAAAGACGAACAGCGCGGACATCCAATCAGTGATGTCTCCTGTTGCCGACTGGTACCTACCCTTTCCGGTTTTCTTAATGTAATTGCGCTTCTCAATTTGTTTTTGTGATTCTTCTTTTGTTTTTGCGCTTTTCAATTTGTTGTTGCGCTTTTCAATTTGTTGTTGCGTTTAGTGAATTTGTTGTTGCGCTTTTCAATTTGTTTTTGCGCTTTTCAATTTGTTTTGCGCTTTTCAATTTGTTTTTGCGTTTAGTGAATTTGTTTTGCGCTTTTCAATTTGTTTTTGCGTTTAGTGAATTTGTTTTTGCGCTTTTCAATTTGTTTTTGCGCTTTTCAATTTGTTGTTGCGCTTTTCAATTTGTTGTGCGTTTTCTGAATTTGTTTTTGCGCTTTTCAATTTGTTTTTGCGTTTAGTGAATTTGTTTTTGCGCTTTCCAATTTGTTTTTGCGTTTAGTGAATTTGTTTTTGCGCTTTTCAATTTGTTTTTGCGCTTTTCAATTTGTTGTTGCGCTTTTCAATTTGTTGTGCGTTTTGTGATTTGTTTTTGTGGTTTGCACTTCAGGGCCACCGTAAGAAGGGGCTCTGTTAGCAGTTTGTTTTTTATGAAATATCTGCATTGGCTATTCATAGAATGTACAAGGCTTTTAGAAGTGATTTAATGTTTCTTAGCTTCAAAACTATTTGCTGTAAATTTCAGGTTGGTTGCCCATCTTTCCTAATTTTGCATTTTTATGGAAAGGACTCACTTAGCTGGCTTCATTTTAACAAATACTTTTTGCCATTAAAGGTTAGATGATTCATTTTGTTCTAAATTCTAAAGATAAACATTTTTATTTACATTTCCAAAGCTTTCACGATACAACAACTCATTTTCTAGATATTTATCAGCTCTTTCTTCTTTTAGGCTCTAGACACGTTTTGTAGGGGAAAAGGGGCACTTTGAACTGAAAAGGATGTTGACCCCTGACCTAAGCCATGAGGTCAACACAAAACAAATACAGAAAAAATTATTGACAGAAAAATGGAACGGTTACTTTCAAGAGGCTACAGGTGAAGGTGAATGGGTGTGTAAAAGCAAATATACATCAGACTGACAAAGAAAAGAGTGTAAAAAGATTTTTAATTTTGAAATTTAACTTTATTATTATGAAAAACTGAACTTACTGATAAAAGAAACTAGCCATATTGAACGCATGTAACTGTAATGAACCAAATAAAACAGAAAAATGCATGCAACACTCATTATACTGTGTATAACACAGCATGGGGTTGTATTTTCTTCTTTTCAGATGCTCCTGTCACTCCATTTCCCAGGTCATCATAGAACTCCGACACAGATGGAGCTCTCCTGCAGTATGCAGTGTAATGCCCCAAACCACCACTAGTCATCTTTACATGTAAAGCAATTAATGCCCTCAAAGTGAACGACTTTCCTTGGAGAACCAGGTTGGAGGGAAATTCACTTAATGGAAATTCTGTTTGGTTTGCAAAGTCAGTATCAATCCACACGATATCTCCAATGTTGTAGCTGTGAGTAATTGTCCCTGCACAGTGCTCATTTCCTGTGGTGCTGTCTTCTGTTTTGAATTCTGATGGACACAGAGATTGATTGGAGAGTGGCCTGAGGCAGGTAGACTCAGGTAGGCCAAGTCCTGCTTCCACAGCAGTGCCAAGATGAGCCATACCAGACTCTTTGAGGACACAGATAGCAGGACAAACAAATGGCTCTTCCCTTTTCATCCCTTTTCTGAGGTAGCAGTGCTGTGAAGAGCAGTGTTTTGTAAAATAAACACTTGATATGTTCCTCATTGCCTTAGCAATTACAGCGGAGACATTGCACTGAGCATCGATTTGGATTTCACCAGACATCAACTGGACAGCTTCAAACATTACACTAAGCAGCTCTGCCCTCCTGTATGTTTGTTGGGTCACACCATCTGTGGCAATGGCTTTCACCAGCTGCAAGACTTGGTTTTCAATGTCTTTCAGAACAGCATTGTGAAATGTGTAGCTGTCACAGAAGGCACAACACAAGCACTGAAAAAATGCATCAAATGCACAGGTATTGAGCACAGAGATCGTTGATTCCCCTAATCTAATAGGCTGATGATGGTTTCCATTTTTTAATAATCCCACCTTCACTCTTTTGGCCCCAAAAGATTCATCTGTATGGAGCTATTCGGTACATGGAGAGAGGTAGGAAGTCGTCTTCCTTTTTTGGGTGGAACAGCCCCTCCAGTTCTCAACTGCATCTTCATCAGCCGGAGGAATGTTTGTGGCAGCATCAGATCCCACAAATGGGTGAGCATCCATTTTTATTTTGTCTTCTGCACTGTGAGTCGTCATGGATCCAGAATTGGCATCTGTGACTTTCAGTGATCCCACTGTTTCCTCGTCTTTGGTCTTTTCTTTTGCAGAACAAATCTGCATATTTCCCTCGATGAAGGAAAGATGACGAGCAATAAAGCAATCGACTCGAACAGGCAAGTTTTCATGTTTGAAAAGGCCCTGTTTTATGTTTTTGAACTCAGCTTCTGTGGTGGATTTTTGTATGATATGTATAACTATGTAGCTATATACACTATATATCTATGTGCACTGAACATATATATTTTAACTTTCATGTAGAGTGTTAAGCACAAGACATTTTGCTTCACCGAGGTTTATTAAGGTGGTACAGTAACAGGGCAGTTAATGTAAGGGGAGAGTTCTCCTGAATAATTTACTCTCCGGTAACTAACCTTCCCTAATACACGCTCAACGTCTTTCATGCAGCACAACCAAAACAGTAACATTGTAACAGAGATCCTGAACACATCACAATAAAATATCATACGATATAATCACTCACACACACACACACACATACTTTGAACCCACACTGAAGTGTTTTTATATATGAGAAAGCATGTAACCTATGTATTATATGTTATAAGATTGTGCCACTTGCTGTATAAGATGTAATAATTAGGATTAATGTGTGATGTTTGACCGTGTCATGACCTATTGTGATAAGCCAGAGCAAGGGGTAGTCAGAGTCCTGACTGGCCTTTGGCCAAAACCTTGGCCGCTGCCTGACCCCTGCAGCTGTGTTTGGGCGCGTGGGAAAGTTACCCAGCAGCAGGGGGCGGGGATACTGGTCCTCTGGTCCCTAGAGGACCAGAGGACACCCCCAGCTCTTTTTCTCCTGCTGCTACTTCCTGTCCGTCTCTGTGTTGCTCTACTGTCTGTGCTTAAGGCTGTACACCCCGGGGTTTTGCTTTGCTTGCTTTCTGCTATGTAATTTTCTTGCTAAATGTCTGTATGTATTTTTTCTGCTGTTCATATGATTCAGTGTATTAAACTCTGTTCCAAGAATTCTACTCTTTTACAGAGCATCTTTTTGAGTGTATTGATTTTAATTGGATCTAAAAGGGTTGGATCTCCACATCGTTGGTGGGAGAAGGTTATCAGGATGGCTTCAAAAATGTGCGACCACACTTCTACAGTGGCTGAACTTGCTGTGATCCTGGTGCTTTGGAAGAGAGGGACCATTATTCCTGTCCAGAGTGGCAAGTAACTTGCCAGTATTATTATATGGGGAATAAGCTCAGGGAAAAGTGAATATTATCTCTATCCCTGTTTGCTGCAGCAAGTGACCTGCTCTCCTCACATATTTCTGTTACCCACTGTCATAGGTCAGTCTGGATCTCATCAACTGAATCCACTTTTTCACTTTCCTCTGTCTGTTCATCTGGAGTGATGATGGAGTCTTGAGCGATTTGGGATTTCAGGTATTTTTTGCACCTTTCTGAAGGAAGAGGGGCTCCAGAACTGTCATCACCTAACCAGCATTTGCACCACTGGGACACTGGAGCAATTGTTTTCTGTCAGAATACCTTGATAAAGTAAGATATGGCCAGATTTGCCATTTGGTCTCAGCAGTTTTTTCACAACTGAACTGGTTGCATCAAAAAACACAGTTGGGGGAGATTTTTTTTGACAATGTCTTGTAAACATGTGGGATCTCTGTGTAGTGTCTTCTCTGGTCTGCATTCACAACAAAAAGGCAACAAATTAGAAAGTTCTTTGTTTTTTGTCGTGGGCAGTCAGCGTGAGACCTCACAGGAATCCTCCATTACTCTGAGGATTACCTAGAATCCCTTGCCCTTTGTAAATGTTGCAGGGTGACTTTTACAACAGTAGGTGGTGCCAATGTCCCATTTAGCAGGATTTAACTTCAACTCTATTTAACTATGTTACACATGCAGCTGAGTTTGACTCCAGTAGTGACAGAAAAAACAGTCCAATATCTCGTATGCTACCACTGTTAGGAACACTATATTTTAATAATTGCAGAGATGCAATGGGGTCCTTGTCGCCTAATTCCAAATCTTTTCTCTCTTGTTTGGCTTTTTACAGAGTGGCCAAATTTGGAAGTTGGCTTGGCAGCTTATCAGCTCACAGTCCGACACATACCAGCACAACAGCATAGATAGCACAGACGTTAAGGCGGCGAGGCGTGATTGCGGGTGCCGCTCAGGTGCGTCTGCCTCCCCTGCAGCGGCGCTGCAGACCACGCCCCGCCACACACATTAACCACGTAAAATAAATATTTAGGCAGAATTTTGCAAATATCTATTTTTCATTTTTTAGCAGCATAGTGCTTTTTTTTCCCCAATTATTTTTTAAAAGTCAGGTCAAGGCTCCAAAAGCCCAAAGGCGATATAAGGGTGGCGGCTCACAACAGTTTTTGTTTGCTACATGGATCATTTTAGTTCAGCTGGGTGTCTTTCCTTTTGTTATATTTCTTTAAGAGTTCAAAATGTGTTAATTACATAAATAAAATGTAATTTTCTCTGTAGCACTTCATGGATTTCATAAGCAACACAACTTAGTTGTTCACACAAAGCATAAAGGTAAAAAACAATATATACAGTGTTATCTTCATTTTAGATGTCAAAAAGTATTTGCGGCTCCCAGTGTTTTCTTTTGCGTGGAAACCGGGTCCAAATGGCTCTTTGGGTGTTAAAGGTTGCCGACCCCTGCTCTAAACCAACTGAGAACTAGGAGCAAACCTAAACACACTAAAGAACATGAAGTGAATGTACAGGGAGTGCAGAATTATTAGGCAAGTTGTATTTTTGAGGAATAATTTTATTATTGAACAACAACCATGTTCTCAATGAACCCAAAAAACTCATTAATATCAAAGCTGAATGTTTTTGGAAGTAGTTTTTAGTTTTAGCTATTTTAGGGGGATATCTGTGTGTGCAGGTGACTATTACTGTGCATAATTATTAGGCAACTTAACAAAAAACAAATATATACCCATTTCAATTATTTATTTTTACCAGTGAAACCAATATAACATCTCCACATTCACAAATATACATTTCTGACATTCAAAAACAAAACAAAAACAAATCAGCGACCAATATAGCCACCTTTCTTTGCAAGGACACTCAAAAGCCTGCCATCCATGGATTCTGTCAGTGTTTTGGTCTGTTCACCATCAACATTGCGTGCAGCAGCAACCACAGCCTCCCAGACACTGTTCAGAGAGGTGTACTGTTTTCCCTCCTTGTAAATGTCACATTTGATGATGGACCACAGGTTCTCAATGGGGTTCAGATCAGGTGAACAAGGAGGCCATGTCATTAGTTTTTCTTCTTTTATACCCTTTCTTGCCAGCCACGCTGTGGAGTACTTGGACGCGTGTGACGGAGCATTGTCCTGCATGAAAATCATGTTTTTCTTGAAGGATGCAGACTTCTTCCTGTACCACTGCTTGAAGAAGGTGTCTTCCAGAAACTGGCAGTAGGACTGGGAGTTGAGCTTGACTCCATCCTCAACCCGAAAAGGCCCCACAAGCTCATCTTTGATGATACCAGCCCAAACCAGTACTCCACCTCCACCTTGCTGGCGTCTGAGTGGGACTGGAGCTCTCTGCCCTTTACCAATCCAGCCACGGGCCCATCCATCTGGCCCATCAAGACTCACTCTCATTTCATCAGTCCATAAAACCTTAGAAAAATCAGTCTTGAGATATTTCTTGGCCCAGTCTTGACGTTTCAGCTTGTGTGTCTTGTTCAGTGGTGGTCGTCTTTCAGCCTTTCTTACCTTGGCCATGTCTCTGAGTATTGCACACCTTGTGCTTTTGGGCACTCCAGTGATGTTGCAGCTCTGAAATATGGCCAAACTGGTGGCAAGTGGCATCTTGGCAGCTGCACGCTTGACTTTTCTCAGTTCATGGGCAGTTATTTTGCGCCTTGGTTTTTCCACACGCTTCTTGCGACCCTGTTGACTATTTTGAATGAAACGCTTGATTGTTCGATGATCATGCTTCAGAAGCTTTGCAATTTTAAGACTGCTGCATCCCTCTGCAAGATATCTCACTATTTTTGACTTTTCTGAGCCTGTCAAGTCCTTCTTTTGACCCATTTTGCCAAAGGAAAGGAAGTTGCCTAATAATTATGCACACCTGATATAGGGTGTTGATGTCATTAGACCACACCCCTTCTGATTAGAGAGATGCACATCACCTAATATGCTTAATTGGTAGTAGGCTTTCGAGCCTATACAGCTTGGATTAAGACAACATGCATGAAGAGGATGATGTGGACAAAATACTCATTTGCCTAATAATTCTGCACTCCCTGTAAACCTTAAACCAGGGGTGTCCAAACTTTTTTCACTGAGGGCCACATACATAAAAATATAGGAGCGGCTGGGCCACTTACTAGAAATTAGGTATATAACCTTAACTTTAGTGTATTAAAGTTAGAAAAATCACTTAAAAGTGGTCAAATGTGTTATATTGTTGAATATAATTAAAGACAAAACTGCCTTCATCACAGCTTCCATAAATGGATTTTTATTGATTTATTCAGAAAAAGCTTTGGCAGCTCATTCTCAGAACAGCAGCCTCAGATTTCTTCTTAGACAGAAGATTTACAGTACAGAGAAAAAACAATAAAGGGGAAAATGGGACGGGTACATTTCAAGCTTATTTTTCTTCCTGTTAAAAAGGAGTTTTTGTCATGGGCTGGGTCGTGTGACCCAGTGTTTGAGGTTATGTATCTTTTTTTATTCATTTGTGCCCTGGTTTATTTTGAGATTGCTGTTTAGTCCTTTGTTCCTTAGTTGTTTGTCATCTCTCCCTCTACTAAGTCTCCCTGGTTTATGCGTCATTATGTTTAGTTCATGTCATGTCTAATCTCCATGTTTCCTGTTTTACTTTGAAAGTCTGTATTCAATGTCAGTGTATTTGGTTTCACCTCTCCTGTTCTGTCGTTAGGTTCATGTGTGTCAGGTGTGCTCCCTTGTGTGGCCACTTCCCCTAATCATCCCTCATGTGTATTTAGTCTCTGTGTTTCATGCAGTCCATGTCGCGTCGTCCGTGTTCTCACCTCCATGTTTTCACGGTCAGTCTTTGCCGTGATCATCATAGTCTCTGAGTCTTCTTAGTTTGTCACAGTATTAGTTTTCCCAGTTTAGTTATGGTCTAGTTTAGTCACTCTATCCCTGCTTTGTTTGTACACTTTGTCTTCAGCCATAATAAAGGCTCGCTTTCTGTTAAATTCACTCCCGTCTACTAACTTGTGTACGCACCTGGGTCCATCACACACACCACCGCACGGCCTGTCTCCGCAGACCGTGACAGTTTTTCCTTCCCACTGTCGCCAAAGTGCTTACTCATAGGGGATCATATGATTGTTAGGTTTTTCTCTGTACCTATGAAGCGCCTTGAGGCGACTTTTATTGTGATTTGGCGCTATATAAATAAAATTGAATTGAAAAATTGTAGCCACAGCTGCCCTGGGGTGCACTGTCAGAGGCGAGGCGGCCATATCGTGACACTGACCCTTCTGACCACTACCAGTAGGTGGCAACGGGTGAAATGTCTTGCCCAAAGACACAATGACCGAGACTCTTCAAGCTGAGGCTTGAACTGGCAACCTTCTGTTTACAAGACAAACTGCCAACTCTTGAGCCACGATCGCCTGAACAGAGAGACCTGCAGGCTGACGTCACTCTGAGCAGCTGCATGGTTTCATGTTTATTACAAACCTGAT
Source organism: Oreochromis niloticus (assembly GCF_001858045.2). Lineage (NCBI taxonomy): Eukaryota > Metazoa > Chordata > Actinopteri > Cichliformes > Cichlidae > Oreochromis > Oreochromis niloticus. Next base: position 17,243,566 of record NC_031976.2, on the reverse strand, counting down.
GTTCTTCATGACTTTGTCACGAGAAAATGTGACAGAGTGTGAGACGTGTGAGTCTCTGGCTCAGTGTGTCAGCACTCACCTGTAACAGGAAACACTGTTGAAGCACTGAGAGCCTCTGACTCTCTGATATGAGTTTGTATCTGAACCAGCAGCAGGCAGCTCCTTCTCCACCTCCTCTCGCCTCACCTGTGTCCTCCTCATTCCTCTTAAAAAGGCTTCTTATAACCACTGTTGAAGTGTTGTTTCAGAGGTGACTGTGCCCGTGATAACAGTGACAAACAGATGCCTGAATACACCTGCTCTTTAATAAATAATTCTTTTAGGAGATCCAGGCTTTTCAACTCTCTGTCTGTCCCTGCTGAGAATCTGTATCTCTCATGCAGAACATCATCAGGAAAGCCCAATTGATCACGTCGGCCTCTGAAGGTTCTCTCCATCCAAACTGATCCTCTCATTCTGAACACCTAAATCTGCAGGATTTTCTAAATGTGGTGACACCATTTCCAAAGCAGCTGAGAAACACTATAAAGCTTCCACAAGATTTTAAGCCAAAGCTCAGGACATAATCAGCTCCTGACCAGGTTGTGTTCACCAGACGTTACCATGGTTATTTAGCCAGAAAAACTCTGAGTTTCAGCTCGACGTAGCTCGCTAAACCACTAATTTCACACCATAGGTCACCCCTCAGGTGTCACTTTATCTGTGATAGTAACTCCCAGCATGTGTAGGTTTGATATCTGCTCCATGTATGAAACACATAAAGAAATCAACAGCATTGTTTCAACGATGCTTTTATTTTGAAAGTAAAGAATAGAAAGAAATAAACCCGAGTAAGTTTACAGTCAGTTATCTGTGTCTGGATCTGGATTCAGATGAAAAATAAGGAAACATTTCAGCTTCTACAAATTCCTCCACAGCACTGACACACATTTTTATATCAAACTAAATCAGCTGTTTACATTTTTATCATGATAGTCAGATTAAGTTTAACATCTGTTAAGTGTTTAAGAAAAATACCTGCATGATTATCAAAGAAGAGAAAAAAGAGGAACTGTTGGATTTTGCTCAACTTAACAGGAAAGACTCCAGTTAAAAGCAAACATGTGGGCCAGCAGTCACCAAAATAACAGACTGACCAACACAGGACAGTGGAGCCAATAAAAAAATAATGCAGTTTACCAACTTATAGAAAATACTCATGACCTAATGGAGGAGCAGCACTTTATGAAGAGCCGACTCAAAGAAAGGAGAAAGAGAAGAGAATCACTGAGCATTTAAACTGGATTTATTTGAATCAAAGATAAGAAGAAGAAGTAAATTATCTGAGTCAGTGGAATCAGAGGAGAAGTAGAAACAAATAAACACAAAACTAGAACCCAACCAGAGAGAGAGAGAGAGAGCAAGAAACTGATTACAGCAGGTGATTTACTTTCTGTTTTACTTCTAAAAATGGCTAAGCTCCGCCCACACAAGACAGTCCAAACAGGAAGTGTTGGAGCTGTCACACCTCTCACATGGTGAAAATCAGATGACCACTGAAGGTGGTATGATGGTTTTGATTTTCATGAATACTTGAACCAATCGGGAGACGTACAGACACCTGATCTCCAACCTCTAGAAGCAGTGAGACTCCATTAGAGGCGCTCACACTGCCAGATTTTGGATGTTCATATGCAGTGCAAATGAGGTCTCCATTCCTGAACAATGAACCACCTGCACGAATGCCTGCTGTTCCAAATATGTGAAACTCAAAGTGGTAGACTCCTCTCACTGGTGCAGTGAAAATACCTGTGGGACATTTGTTTTTGATAAATGGAAAATCAGCTGTTAGAACATCTGGAACATCAGCCTGACATCAACATAGATGAGAAGTGACATTCCGAGTTATTACCTGTGGATTGGTTGTAGGCATTTCCAATGTTTGTGATGACATGTTCGAAGATCAGAGTAGTCTCTGTGGTAAAGGGTCCAGTATCTGTAGGGCTTTGTTTCCCCAGAGAGGCTGAGAAAGCCACCTGTTTGACTGAGAGAGAGAGAAATGTCATTATTTTAAACTTTCTGTTTTAGAGTTAGACTCTTCCCAAAAAAGTGACCATGACAAAAACTTTAATCTCCAATGAAAGAAATGTTCGACAGCTGAAAGTGTTTCATTGTCACAGAAGAAATCAAACTCTGTGATTGGAAACTAAAATTTGATTAAATCTATTTTTGAGGATCCCAAACTCGTCCTTTAGATCAGACAGACTAATTGTCACGGCCTTTTATGTTCCAAACACCAAAACGTCCAAGAAAAGGCCGTGGGTGGGAACAGGAGGTTTGTTTTAGAACGCACTTCTGACTCCATTGTTTAAAAATCATATGGCGTTTATTTCGTGGGAAAATTATAAACAAAAGTCAGCCAAATAACTTCTTACAACTTAAAATTAAACGAAAGTTAACTTAATTTGCTTTAACAACTTTGAAAGTGGTCAAAAAAATCATATTCTAACCCTCCCATCTGACATTTGGCAAACAAAAAACAAAACATTTACCACACCCCTCCAGGGTGCTCTTAATCCCCTGATTAATGGGATAAGCTAATAAACCAATCACTTTCCAAAAACTTTTCCAACAATTAATTACAAATTTACATAACAAAACTAGGTCAGTATATTCTTACAACTTTAAAGAAAAAACTAAAATGAATACAAATGACATTTTATAAACATTCAACAAAAATGGCCACAACACTAATCATTTTAAAGCTCAGTTTTTACTGCCATCCATAAATAAAGCTGCAGCCGGCTGAGTTGATTGTATTGCTGTGACGTGTCTCCAATAATCCATACAGAGTCTTAATCTTATTTTGTGTATTTATTTTAAGAACAAAACAAGATACTTTGGGCTTTTAATCAAAACAAATATTGCATGCATTAACTGATGTGCTAAAATGACGGTCAACAGAAAAGTTTGCCCACCAACCACTCACCCAACGACCTCTTGCGAACACCTGCGTCAGGTAAATAACATATGACCACACCCCCATGCAGTCACCTGAGATGTAGGAAAATCTAAACACCTTTGCCACCATAACAAATAAAGTAAACACAAACATTGACTTTGGCTCTTACACTGCTGTTTAGTTTCCAGTCTTCATTTATGTTGGAAGTGATAGCAGAGCTGTACCTTTTAATTTGTTTCAGAAATCTCTCAGTGAGAACATGCTATAATATATTTAAAAGGAATTTAAAAGGAACTTCTAACTCCGTTAAATTTCATAAATTCTTTTTTCATGGATGCCTGGATGTTAAACTTAATTGTTACACCTGGTAAAGCAGCAACACTGATCATTTCATTACACATGAAAGAATTTAGACAGTTTTTCAACTCTCAGTTAAGTCGCAGTGTTTGTTTGACTTGCAGCAGAGTTTGGCCCACATGACTACTGACGTCAGACTTAAAGACCAGCTATCCAAGGTACATCTAATGTAGCAGCTAGCATGACACAACATCCTCTTCAAAATTTTATATGGCATGTTAAAGTTCGCCAGAAACTGAAAACTCGTTCACAGCCTGCACGACTTAATGAACAGTTGGACACACACACAGAGACACAAGCAGCAGTCAACTGTGCATGTAATGAAGTCCAGAATCAGGAGACTACAGCATGGCTGAACATGTTATAACTGTTCCAAGAGCACTAAACAGTCCGTGACTGCCCCCTTGTGGAAACCTGGCAAAAAAAGGCCCCACTACATCTTCAAAATAAATTAGCGTCAATTAGTGTCAAATACAGAAATAGTTCAGCATTTATATTTTCAGCTGATCAGTCTCAGTTTTCTGTCTCCACCTCTTCAAGCTTCTTTACCTGCTCTTTAATACATTTTGTTTCCTTGCATCATTAATCTCTGAAGATTGCTCCAATATTCCTGTGATAAAAATATTCAGTCTCATAAGAAAACACATAACCATGAATGTTGGTCATTCCTGTTTCTGATGTTCTGGATATTTCTGAAGTCACATTGATGTATGAAACTGTACCTTGATTCTCTCTCTGTAGGACAGTGATCTGCTCATTCTGCAAAGCCAATGAGGCGGTCAGCTCTCTCAGCACAGCATGGATGTCCTGTGTATTGGATTGTTGGACTGGAGTCTCAGTCTGATCTGCTGAAACAGAGCAGACCAGAAGCAAAAGTGAGAAAAACATGATGATCTTCATTCTGTCACCAGAAACCTGCTGTATAACTGTCATCTGTTAATCTGAGAGTTTTATAATGAGGGGGAAAGAGGCGTGAATGAGGAGCTTACTCCCCCGCATGTCCCCTCATCCTCCACCTCATACACTGCAGAGCCACAGGACCACACCTCCTACAGGTGCTGCTGATGAATGACTCAATAATAAGACTCAGACTCAATAAAAATATTTACCTGAAGGCTGAACCGTTGATGCCGTAGATCTTTCAGAATAACTCACTCACTCAAGGCCTTTTCACACAGGAAGCAGATATTTATTTGAAAACTGTCATAAAAAGATGAAACCATTTTTTGAATGTTGGTTTGATCGTGTCAGCTTCACAAACAGAGCAGATGTTTGTTTGTCGAGCTTGTTGAAAGAACCAAAGTACAATTCAACAATACGAAGAACTCCAACACACTGACCTCAGCTCCTCTATGGTTACAGGAAATCAACTGCACATCTTCCCGACACACACACACACACACACACACACACACACACACACACACACACACACACAAATATCTGAAAACAGTGAAGCTTCACTGTTAGATATAAATGATGTCACAGCTCTGCAGACTGCCAAATGTTTACTGTGTCATTTCTCATAAGTAGAAATTTTGTACACGTACGATTCCCATCACTGTTACACAACCACTGGTCTGTGTGTGCAGGAGTGATGGGCGCTGTTTACTCTCCTTCACAAACACAAATCACTCAGTGAAAAAAGTCAGAAAAACTGAAGTGAATTAATTTTCTCTCTTTTTTAAAATGTTTCATTTCAGCCGTGTGTTGATAAAGAGAGCAAACATTTGTTTGTCAAGCTTGTTAATGTGATCAAAGTAGAGTTTGAAAACACATCAAGAATAAAAGCCAGAGTATGAGCTAACTTCCTCCCGTCACGAAAAAAAAAATTAACAGCCAGCCTGAGTTGAAGAAAGAGTTTCTCATGAAGGAAAGGGAAAGATGGAGAAATAAAAAATAATAAAGAGGGGAAAAAATAAAGAACATCAGTGATCTGAAAGAAAGAGAAAAAGGGCAAAAGAGAAGGTTTTGGAAACAAGCACAGAGAGACAAAAGGAGAGAAAGTACAGCAGGGTCTAAACACACAACCACAGAGTACTTTAGACATTAATTCTGAGGACTCAAGGAGTAGTAGGCAGCTACTTGCTGGTGAACTATTAAGATGTAGAACTTGATATGTGCAAAAACAGAATTGTTATGAAGTGTCTTTTGATATTACATAAGTTGTTAAGGTTTAATGGTCATTTGGAAAGAAATAATATCTTGTTTTCTGCTAGTGTGTCACCACCGTCAGCAGTGTTACTTTTTTCAGTAACGAGTAATCTAACTAATTACTATTCCTATCGTTACAACGCCGTTACAGTTACTAACAAGGAAAAGAGGTCCGTTACTATTTTTCAACAAACAGACGGTTGAAACTGTGTTCAGCTTACCGCATCTTGTATCAGTTGCATGGAAGTAGCTGTAAGTAATCTGGATGCTACAGCTTTAAGCAGCTGCGCGCTCCCGCGGACGGCAATCACGATCACTGTCTAGCACAACACCTGAGTGAGGAAGAATAAAGTAGTCGTGGTAAGTCAATCACGTGACCACTTAAAGACAAAGCAACAAGGTGATATATACCAGTTTTTAAATTGTGTCGATAGGCCACGTAAAACCAGAGTCGTGATAAACAAGATATACGCGGCGTTTTTTCCTCAATAGTTTTGCCAGTTAGCGCTAGCAAGCACTCTGCTTATGAGCAAAAAAAACAAAAAACAGGGGAAGTTTTAGGAGTGACGGAGAGAGAGAGAGCAGAAAAAGAGAGAGAGCGGGTTTTGAGATGTGAGATTTGTGACGTTTAGCGTGTTTGGAGTGTGTAGTTAATCTGTTGTCTTGTGTAGTTAGTGTGTAGTGTTGTGGATAGTTTTGTGTTGTGTGTCAGAACAATGAGGCGACTGCTGTCTCCAGGTAGAAAACAGGAGTGATACACCTGCTGCTGTCAGACCTGCAGGTATCAGGCTGTGATGTTCTCCTTTGTAGTGGACACAAAATAGTTTTTTTAGAGTGGCACAAATAATATGTGTGGCATCTTATTGAAGAACAGCTGATTGTTCTGTAAATAGTTTGAAATGGTTATTTAAAAAATCAAGGTAAATGGATGCAAATAAATTTGTTGTTTGCAAAACGTGTGCATATAGGATTTTAAAATTGACAATTAATATTTGCATTTGAAGTTATGAAATATGATTCATTAAACATGTTTGTGGTTGTTACAGTAAAAATATAACTTTTTCTACTCTGATTTTATGGTTTTTGTCTGATTTTAGATCAATTCTGGTTATACAGTATGACAAAATGAGAACATAACTGTAAATTCAGGCACGCGAGGTTGTGCTAAAAAGAATGATACCAAACAAGGCAAAGCAAGTAGTTTTTAAAGGTAAAATGTGGAGGGAAAATCAAGAGTAGTAAAAAAATGGCCAATTATACCCTGGACCCCAGGGGGTTAAACGTTCTTTGTTTTTTTTTAAGTAACGCAATAAGCTTTTCCAAGTAATTAATTACTTTTAGAATATTGTAACTCAGTTACTAACTCAGTTACTTTTTTGAAGAAGTAACTAGTAACTATAATTGAATTACTTTTTCAAAGTAACTTGCCCAACACTGACCGTCAGCACCTTGTCAACTTCGTAATATTGATTTTTTGTTTTGTTTGTTCTCTTTTGAAGAACCATTCTTATTCCTATTTATTCTATTTATCCCTTTTGTATACTCTGTATTTATATATGTCTCTGTATCTATGTATTTATATATGTGTATATATGGTATATTTCTGCTCACGTCTGTAACTTCTGTCGGTGCTGTGCTATTGGAATTTCCCAGATGGATTAATAAAGTTTTATCTAATCTATCTAATCTAATCTAATCTATTTTCCTCCCTCATGATCTTCCAATAAAAATACTTAATTTTCTCAATAAATGTGTCATTTGCATGCTGCTAAATATGATTAGTTCTTATAGAGAATAAATACAAGCTTCTGAAAATATGTATGACTGTAACTCTAATAATAAAAAGCCAAAAAAAATCTTACTTTGAAAAGTGGTATAATTAGTTTGAAAACTTATGTGCATAAACAGTAGATCAGAGAAGCTGCTCACAGTCAAAATAGCTGAAACAACTTAATTTAAAATATTTATTTTTACATTTCTATGTGTCTGACGGTGTTGACAAAAACCTTGCACTTCTCCAGCAAAAACATAAATTATTAAAAAATGTTAGACCTGGGAGATTGTACCAAAACATGGTGAGACAGTGACTACACTTTCTGTAACAATTATATGTTAATATGTTTTTGAAAAATAAAAAAAATAATTGTTAGAAAATTAAAACCTGTTTTGTCCCTAATCTCAGGAATCACTCATTTTTTTCCTTTGTCGTATGACCTGGGATAGAAAGAGATAACAGAGATCATGAAACAGAAATCCTGTTACAATGAATGTCCATGTGAAAATATGCAAAACACAAAACTAACAAAAGTAGAATTATATAAAACTGAATGAAACATGAACTCAATTATTTATGTTAGAATAACAAAGATAATGTGATAAAGTTTAAAGATTTTAAAGTTTAAACTTTGTGTTACGTCGTGTAAATCAGACAGAGACAGATGGGTGGACATCAGATGATTAAATGTCAACAACTTTATTGGATGTTTAGAGTGTGAAGATGTAGGATTCAGGGTTCTTCCCTTTTCTCATCTGTGAGATGAGCAGGTCAGATGTTTGGATCTAAGTGGTTCATGTTAAGAAAGAGAACCACAGTCCAAACTGTGAACTGGTTTTGTGATTTTTGGCTTTTCATCTGCTCATTGTTGCCGTGTTAGATGGCTCATTCAGAAGGATTTCAAGTTCAAGTTCAAGTTTTATTCGCCACATGCAGGTTGCCCTGCAGTGGAATGAACCCCCCCCCCCCCCCCCCCCCCCGACCTTACACAGACATCACATGGGGATACAGGTCGGAGATCTGTAATATTACAGAAAGCCACTGAAATGTACACTACAATGGGAAAGTACAAGAGGAAAAAAAGAGACCTCTACTCATGCTGGGCTCCTATGGGAGGACAGCATGAGAACAGGAAACAAAAAACTCCTCTGCACAGAAAGAACATAAATGTCCACAACACAACATTATGGAGCATGTGACAAGCAACAGGGTTGGGTAGGGGGTGAGGAGTAATCCCAAGCAAACACAGCAGCCATCCTGCCACTGCGCCATCTCTCCAGCGTGGGCCCAGACCCGCTGTGTTCTCCAGGAGGGAACAAGCATCGAAGGCGTTTGGAAGGGGAGGAGGGCATGAGTGAGTGCTTATCAGTGTATGTGTATGTGTGTGCGTGTCCAGAGTTCAGCTGAGACAGTGTCCTTCAGGGCTGCAAGGCTAAGTAAACAGTCTGCCAGCCAACCCAGGTGGCCTTGCATAGAATGGGAAGAACAGTCTAAACACAGTCGTTATCAGGGAGTTTTTGTTCAGCTCCAACCTTGAGCCCGCAGCTGGCGCCGAAGGGATAGTGTTTTTTTCTTTAGTGCGAACAACTCATGAGAATTTCAAAGCAATTTTGATTGCCATCATACGTCCACTGAATGCAGCTGTCCTGTTGGGTGATGATCATCAACACGGGACTCGGGGATAATAGCATCTTTAGACCTGGCTGTGCTCATCCTTCCTCCAACCTCTCCTCACCAAAGATAAGAACAAACTCAGCTCAGAGTAGGTTAATTAGAAAGTAGAGTTCAGATGATTTGATTTTTGTTCTGTGATTTTTACTATATAATTTTGCTTTGCTCTCCTAAATTTCTTTAAACCAATTTCCTGAAGATAAGTCTAAATTGTGGACATTCACTTTTCAACCTTTAGTGAAACAGTAAAGTTAAAGTCTGAGTATTATTCTATATTAGTGCCAATAGCTCTTACAGGTTAGCCTAGCCTTAATAATAAAATAATGTGTCCTTGGAGCCTGCTAGCCAGGCAGCTGAAACCATCCCAGATATAACAAATGCCACGATCAATAGAAGAGCTACTGTTAACATGTTGACTGATAGGATTTGACCTGCAAGGCTACTCAGGTTTCTTCTTATCAGGGTTTGCAGGGAAGACACCTGGATGATTGCAAAGTACTTAGTACTGGGCGAGTCCACATCGGCTCCAGAAATCTACATTATGTACTGGGTAAAACTCATAGGACAAAATCAACTACAGGAGTTTTTGTGGGACTTCATAGAGATCAACACCTTCCCACAGTGTTTGTTCATCGGGGGTTATATGTTTGTTAATGTTCTCTCTGTATTATTGTAGGATCTTTACCTTACAGTATAAAGCACCTTGAGGCCCCTGAATTAAGCACCAGTTTGTTTGAAGTCTTGAACAAATAAAACAGGAATCCAGAAAATTTGACAGCAGGTGACACTAAGGAGGACGGGAGAGACAAAGGGAGAAAGAAGAAGACGTAGTAAAGACACGACTCCAACACACACATGCTCACAGACATTACTTATTATGTCATCAAGTCTTCAAAGAAACCACCAAAGCTCTCCTCTGCAGCGCCCTGTGCTTCATACTTTACACTCCATTTAACCTCTTAAGCCCCAAAGGCGTTTCTGAGCTTCTTGCTTGAAAATGTAATGCCCAAATTTAATTGATTATTTCTCTGCAATTACAAACTCTGTCCTTACAATCTTGGTATCAAACTAAAGCTAACACTTGCGAGATTTCATCAGAGGTGTAAATAAAATCAGAGGTGTAAATATTGAAGCAGATATTACTGTGTCAAAGTTACTGAGACTGGAACACAGAAAAAGTAAGTATATTTTATCCTCGCCTGATTTTTTTTTTTTTTTTTTAAATTTTTAGCATATAACCCTTTTAAAAATATGCCTCAGATCACATTTGGTTCCTGGATTTCAGTAACCAATATATAAACATCATCTGTGCAAAGATTTATGTTTCTAAAGTGAAACAGTGAAAAATTACAGCCCTGTCAATACATGAATATCCAGACATTGTACAAAAATGTCCATTTTTGAATTTTTTAGGTATTAAAGAACAGAAATTAATAAATTTTATTAACAGGCGAAAAAAATGCTTTTTTTAAATATATTTTTGAAGAATTAACCACACATTTACATGGTAATGGCCCTTTTCTGCCGTGCGCATGAAGCGTTTAATTGGTCTCTGGCCCTTTAAACTCTGAGGGGCTGTAACTTTGGTTTCTTTTGGTCAATTTGCATGATTGACATCTCTTTTTAATCGTTTTAGCCAATAGAATCACAGTAATGATGCCACGTTCACGTCACTTCAACCAATCAGACGTTGCAATGCCAAAACCCACGTGGGACCAAATTTGCTGCATGTGGCGTCTGTCCACTCACGTGTCTGTAGGTGGGCCTAAAATGGAGGTTGTTGACGGAAAACGGCTCTGATACGGCTAGGTAGGCGTGGTAACTTCTGATAATCACGTGGCTACCACCTACCAGCTACCGGCGAAAATAACGGAGAAAATCGGGACGATAAGCCAATCTCTGTCTTAGCGCATTTGCGCCGCTGTGTGTTTTTCTGGTCTTCTTTTGCGGCTCATTCAGTGAATTTTGGTCTGATCGTGGTGAAACTGATAACTCTGGAAGCTAACCAGCCTGTCTTTAGCCGGTTACATGAAGTCTGGAGAATTTCCGGTTCGGTTTTGTTTGTTTAGCGGTCTTCTGCGCATTTACGTAACTGCTCGTTTAATCATAGCTTGTTTTTGATGTGTTTGGTGGTTGTAAAAATGATTTATATGACATTTTAGCTGAGGTTCAGAGGTTTCTATGGATACCACACGTCTGGACTTATATTTCTCACCCCGTGTTATAACCGATTAAACGTGATCTCCTCCTTTTTGCCCCCGGTACCGGGGGCGTGGGGCTTAAGTTTAAACCAGAGGAGGACAGCAGGACTCGACGTGCTCTACAGTGTATACAGAACGATCAGGGCACCCTCACTGAGTACTGTTGAACAGAAGGTCGTAGCTTCAGTATCAGCTTTACATTTCACAGATGAAAAAGAGGAATCACTGCTAGTCCTCAGGATTTCAGTCGTGACATTTGTTATGAGGAAAGTTTAGAACAGCTGAAGTTTCAGGTTCTGGCCTCACACTTCATGTTGCTGCAAACAGCTTCGTGGTTTTAACTGCTGAGATAGATTTATCCTCTCAGATGGCTTCTACCTGCACACCCTTAAAGAAGAGAAGGAAAGAAACACCTGCACGCTCCTGCAGATCAGCATATGACCAGCAAACAGATATATTCTAATAAAGTTCTTTTTAGTCAACAAAAAAATATATCAATCAACATTAAAAACATTGAAACAATAAAGTCTGTGAGTGTAAGAAGTGAGCTTTGAAGCACTTTCCCTCCATTTAAACACTGTGAACAGGACTCACACTGACTCACCTCTCCTCAGCAGGAAGTGACATCCACAGAAGGCCAAGTGTCACACAAAGAAAAAAAAAGCTCCCAAAAATATGAAGACACAAAATAAATATGCAGCAAGAACAGAAGATGGAGAAAATGTATCATTTTAATTCTGCTGTCATACTGTCTGGATCATAATCACACAAACATTTATTGTTATGGTTCTTATAGTTGATTTGCAGCTGAACGGGTGTTTGAAACATTGTCAGAAAAGTCCAGCGAAATAAACCCAGGTGTCATATTCAGGAGGACTCGTAGGGTTTGAACACCAACAGAAGGCATCAAGCAGCAGCTAAAAAACAACAATCATTACTACAGAGGATCCAGATCCAGGATCTGATCCAGTCATCATCTTTGCATTTATATGTTAAAATTGTCTGTGTTGAAAATGTTTCGGCCCAGAATCATAGCTACAAGATGAGCCTGTAATGTTTGGAAAAGGAGACTTTTCAGATGCTATAAACAGTTTTTAACCAGGATTTTTAAAAATAGGTTCTTCTTGTTGGTCTTTTTTTTTTTCTTCTTTGGATTCATTTATGTTATTTACTTTATTACTCGACCTAAGGGGCAGGTTGGCAAAAGAGATGAGAAGTGATAAGGAAAGAGAAGGAGGTGCCTGAGAACTGCCCGGTACCCAGCAGATCCACATCGAGTGCCAAAGAGTTGTAAGCCACCCAGGACCAAAGGCCCCAAGGAAGCAGGTCAGCAAGCAAACCAAAACAGCCTCCATGACCATATCCCACAAGGGCGAAGACTCAGCAAGCCCCAGGCCCACTCATAAACACACACCCACAGACACATACTGGCTCAGACACACAAAGAGAAATTGCACAAAGACATACATCTGCCAAAATCAACTCCACGCTTCAAAGTGCGTATCTGGAGAGAAGGTGTGCCTTTTGAGGAGGCACCCCTTTCTCTTTAGACTCACTCAGACTCATGACCTTTGAAAGTTTGCACAAAATGCACTTTTTGAAGTTTTCTCCAGGGAATTTTCACAAAACTGTCAACTTATTCAGGGAACCAATGCTTCTTTCTGCTCCTGTGTGTCACAGACATTAAACAGGTGAAGATTTGCTGCTTGTACTCTGAAATATTGCATCACATTGTTGGCAACAGAAGAACAAACTCTGCAATCCTTTCTGAGAGGAAAGAAAAAGCATAAAAGAGATTAAAGGAGAAACCGGCTCAGTCCAGTGTACGTCTGTTTCTACACAACACACGTAAAGTCATGCTTCCCAACAATAGTGCGCTCTCTTTCTCTCTCACACACAGTGCAAGCACCACCTCATTTGCCCCTCTCTTCTTCTACAAGTCAGGTAGTTAAACTACAGCATGACTTAAAGACATAAAGGTCTGGATGACCTCTGATATCCTGCTTCTAAATTCAGAGAAAACTGAAGTTATTATAAAATCTTAGAAACGTGGTGTTGAGACCCTGACTTTAGATTGTACAGTTTGAATATTAGCTTTGCTTTAAATGGTGTTTTCATTCTGAGTTTTGGATTCATAGTTTTCTTTGTTAAAGTTCAAGTTTTTCCTGTCCTATGTGTCCCATACCTAGTCTGTGTTTCTGTCAGGTCGCCCATGTTTAGTCATTTTTTTAAATCAAGTTTTATCAAGTTTATGTGTTTTAGTCTCAGTGTTAAAGTTTATTTCCCACGGCAGTCTGACGTAGTTCAGCTGTTTCTTGTTTGTGTTTCGTGTTTCCCTAATTAGCTTGTGTGTATTTAAGTCCTCAGTTTCCCTTTGATCTTTGTGTAGCCTGGCTAAATCAACCAGCTCAGAACACACATTATCTTTGGGGTTCCTTTTAATTTGAATTGTAAAGTAAGTGTTCAGAAGAAAATAAAAAGGTTGTAAAAATAAGGAAATACAATTGTTACAGACAGTTCTCATCCAGTAACAGCTTTGTGCACTGGTAACCCACTGCTACTGCAGGTTATTATCTCAACTTTTTCAGGGTCTGGAACTGAAAAATGTCTAGCGTCAATTTGTAAATGATAGAAGTCTATTCAGAAACGAAACAAACTGCCAAAATAACTGTAGTGGCTTCTCCTGCTAAAATACAGAGCAAAGATAAAACAGTTAACAATACGCTTTACCTCTTACACACGGAGATATTATAATACAGGTGTGAACTCAAATACATACAGTGCATTATTCCAGCAGAAAAACACAATACAGATCCCTCTGAGATGAACGGCGAAGTCGGTCGCAGCAACTCCTGGTGCCTTAACTGTTCCACGTCGCACTTAAACAGACAGTTGAGCAGATGACAGAGCTAAAGACTGAACTAGGGGGGACTGCACAGGAGACTGAACTGCTAAGGGCGACTGAACAGGTAAAACAGGTGGCTGAGATGCAGACTGTAGTGATGGTTAGAGTGGATGTAGGACAGTTGGTGGTGTTTGTTCCCCTGCGCCCCCAGAACCCGAGTTAACCAGCTGGACGGGCTCACCAGAGCCTCCAGCAAACACCGACACGGGTGCAGGCCCCTGCTGAACCTCAACCACTCCCACCCGAGGAGTGAGTACAGATGCGGAGGTTAGCTGTGTCCTGGCGGACCTCAACTCGGGGGTCGGCGCAGGTTTTGGCAGCGACTGGGCAGCTGCTGTCCCCAACCGAGAAGCTGATATGGGTGCAGGGACCAGCAGAGCCTCAGCCGGCCCGGAAACCGGCGCGGGGACCAACTGGGCCCCAGCCCCCCTCACCTGCAAAACTGAGACAGGTGCAGGGGAGTGCTGGACCGCAACTGTGCTAAGAACTTGGGCACAAGGATTCTGAAGGAAAGGCTCAGTAAAAATAAGCTTTGAGCTATTTGCTCCCTGGTCTGAGTAAGCAGCTAAAAAACAGTCCATTGAAGGCTGGCTGGGCTTGCCTGAGCTACCGGCAGAAACAGGAGTCCGAGACAGCTCGGCTGATCTGCCAGCAGATGGTGGACTAGGCTGCACTAGCTCCTAACCTCCAGGGGCCCAGAATCGGCTGAGGTCAGCAACTCAACCTCTAGGGAAGCTGACTTTTTTCTCAGAATTCAGGAAAAGAAGAAAAAAAATACTTTTTTTTTTTCAGTGGCCCTAATCGTCTTCCGTAATTTACAGAACAATCAGGTGTTCTGCATTCAATGATGCCACACTAATTATTTGTGCCACTCCAAAAAAACAATTTCTGTCCACTATAAAGGAGAACATCACAGCCTGATACCTGCAGGTCTGACAGCAGCAGGTGTATCACTGTTCCTCCTTTCATTCAGCAGTCGCCTCATTGTTCTGACACACAACACAAAACTATCCACAACACTACACACTCTAAACACACTAAACGTCACAAATCTCTCACATCTCAAAACTCGCTCTCTCTCTTTTTCTGCTGTCTGTCTTTCTCTCTCTCTCTCTCTCTCTCTCACCGTCACTCCTAAAACTTCCCCCTCTTCCTAAACAACCAAATGTCATGTTTGTCAGGCTCCTGGGTGCTTTGAGTTTCCTGTGTTTTTTGTCACTTTGTATTGGGAATTATGTTCTCATTGTTGGTCTTTAGTTACTCCCTTGAGTCTAGTTTCTTGTGTTCTGTGCCTAGTATTTCCCTCTGTGTATTATTTATCATCTCTAGCATTTTGGTTCTTTGAGTTCTCTGCCTTATGGTTTATGTCTCTGTGTTTCTTAGTTGCTCTGTCTCCACCGTGTCTAGTCCGCATCTCAGTGTTATACTTCCTGTTTTACATTGAAGGTCTGTGTCTCATGTGAATGTATCATGCTTTGCTTCCTTGTCTCATCAGTTCTGATTTCTCCAAGCTGTGCCCTCCTTCTGTGTCTCATTCCTTCATTATTCCCCAGTGTATTTAATCATTGTCCCTCAAGCTGTGTGTTCCCTCGTGTGCCTCTGTGTAAAGTTTAGTTTATATTTTCCCAGTTTACTTTTGTATTGTTGTTTGTGCCCCACCACGCCAGCAATAAAGCTGTGATTCTGTGTTCACCCCTTGTGTCTGAGAGCCTGCATTTTGGGTCCAACTCCTGCCTGCCACACAGCGATTCTTGACAGAAGGACGCGACCAGACATGGACCCAACGGCACTCAACCTGTCAGAAGATCTGCACCAGGACATTATTTACTCTCTGGAGTAACTCCTTCAACTGTGACTTGAACATGAGGGGAGGGAGTTTCATCACGCTGTGGAAACAAAGCTACAGCGGTTAATGTCCAGTCTTCCTTGGCTACTAGGTGCACTCCACCCGCTCGAACAGGATTTAATCCTAAACGAGCTCCACCTTCATCGTCTAGCTGCTACTGCTCACCTGCCCGATTCGCCGGACGTGGAGCTGCCCAGTAGAGCAGGGCGATATGGCCAAAAATATTTATCACGATATATATTTGAAAATTTGCGATAACAATATAACTGACGATATAATTGATGCGAGACAAAATACAACTCCACAACTTTACTAGCGCAAAAAAAACCCATCTATTTATTTTCACTTAAACAAGCAGCTGTTTTTTTATATGCACTAAAGCTATATAAAAATTTAACAGTTCAAATGCAAATTCCTTGCTGAAAGTTTAACCAAAAGGCATTTCCAGTAGAAATGGGCTGACATATCTTGAGGATAACCATGTATAATATCCACTGAAGTTAAAAAGAGGTGCTTTGCAACATTAAACTGCAGTGTGCCAAATAAAAAAGCCAAATATGTATTTTTCGGACCATAAGGTGCACAGGATTATAAGGTACATTAAACGAAACAAAGCAGTCAGATAAATCAAACTTTATTCAACTCATTCTTCTTGCTTCCTCCACTTCTGTACCATTGATTCATTAATGCTGTATTCTATCACAGCTGCTCTATTCCCATGTTGTTGCAGTATATTAATGACTAACCTCATATTGTGGATGGATTATCTCAGTTGTTCTCCTGACTGAAGTTTGGTCCGTTTACAGCATCCTGCCATGCGAATACATTTGTCCCTAACCACCAGGAACCCTCACGTTAACGTTTATCGAGTGGAAAAGTGTTAGCCTTCATCCTGCAGCTTCACTGTTTATGTTATGCTAACATAGCTGTGTCGCTAGCGATCACGTAGCGCATCATTATATACCAGCTAGCCCAACTTCAGTAACCCTACAAACGTCACTGCTGTTTAGTTTTCTGTCTTCATTTGTGTTGGAAGTGATAGCAGAGCAGTACGTTTGAATTTTTTCAGAAATATCTCAGTCAGAACATGCTATATCATGCTTAGGTAACTAGCGAAACTAGCGAGCTAACTTCCGCTAGCTTCCTGCTAACTTCTAACTCCGTTAAATGTAATAAATTCTGTTTTCATGGATGCCTGGATGTTAAACACCTTGTAAAGCAGCAATGCTGATCGTTTTATTAAAGATGAAAGAATTTAGACAGTTTTTAACTCTCAGTGATGCTGTGTTCGTTTGACTTTGGGACCTGAAGAGGACGGCGTTTAGGATCCAGATTACTCCCATATTTACGAGCACCTTAGTCCGACAAGTACGGCAATAACAACGGCCCGCTTGTATGTTCTACAAAAAAATGTGCTTTGTTGTGTATCTGACGGACAAACACCAAACTAGTTCCACATCACTGAAGTTGCAGCATTTTTACAAACCAATTCTGGTTCATCCGTTTCACTCAACAATCGGCCATGTGCGTATGAAAACAAAGGCACTGCGCATGCGCGTTTTACCCATATTCTATCGCGATATTTCATTTTCTTATCGTTGCCTAACATTGTACCGGTATTACCGTGAACGGTATAATATGGCCCAGCCCTACTGCCCAGCCCATCGGAGCCATCATCAAAAGGGAAGTGGCAATCACGCTTCCCTTTTGACTTCTGAGTTGCCGGCTGTGGTGAGTGAAAGAGACAATACCTAAGAGTTTTCCGACTTAGGGACTGTTTATTCCGGGGCCGTGTTTCTTGAGTTAGCTGCCCAGCCTCAAGCTCAGTCATCTTCTCCGCCACTGCCTCAGTCTCCAGTGTCCCCGTTAGCTCAGTCTGTAGTGTTTCCCACTACTCAGTCATCTACTCCGCCACTTGTGCAGTCCATAGCTCACCTGCCTGTTCAGTCCATAGCTCAGTTCCCCGTAGCAGCTCAGTCTCCTGTTCAGCAGCCCGTAGCTCACCCATTAGCTCAATTGCCCTCAGTCCAGTCACTCACCCACCTGGTCAGCTAGACATTCAGCCAGGGGTCCCAATACCCTCTGGCCCTGCATCAGCTCCTGCTGGAAGCTCGGGTGAGCCCATCCAGCACTTCCACGCCGCTACCTGCCTCATCCAATGGGGGTTCTGGAGAGCCCGGCCAGCAATTCTTCGTGTCGGCTGGAGGGTGCGAGGGGCCTGTTCAGCAACCTGTCTCTGCTGGAGGGTCTGAGGGGCCGCTTCATCCGTCACCAGCACTTCCTCATGTCCGCTCGAGGGTCTGATGGGCCTGTTCAAGAAGGCAAGCTGTCCAAGAAGGCAAGCTGCACGTAGCTCCAAAACTTTATAGGCATCACCTCTCAGACACCAACTGACATTTAGACACATGTGCACGCTGATGAGGACGATGCTGACGATGTTCACGGAGTGTTGCAGGATGCAGAGCCCACGGTGCAGCTTAGGACTGGATAAATGATCACATGTTAACCTCAGTTATGATTGTTAGCTTCCATCACTCATGAACACAAGATCATTGGAATAAAATGATTCTTTTTGCATTATCAGTCATTATGAAGTTCTTATGAATCAAGTACACCTCTTTCCTTTGTAGAAGCTTGTGCTGTACCTCAGATGGTGAATACAGATACTAATAAACCAGAATATTGACACAATTCTACATTCTTGCCAAGAGTGTTTACAAACAAACACAAACATTTGAAATTCACCATCTCATCAACAGCAGTGATCTACTGTTTACTATGTGAGAGAGAAACAGTCCATTTCATCTTCAGCTACATGATAACAAGCTTTTATTGTGTTGAACCATTTCTTAGATCTTAAAGTGAAGCTGATTACACTCAGACACTGAAGCAAACCTCTCACTGTACTTTATATGGAAGCTGGATGACTGCAGAACAACAGTTTGTAACATGTAGAAAATGTTCTGATAGTTTTCATTTGTACCTCGACCCAGATTTTTTAAACATCGCCCTAACCTTGCAATGCTTCATATCAACGTTTTAGTGGAGATATCATCTGAATTTCAGGAGCGGGACCACTCCTTCTTCACTCCTCCTCTGGCCACAGGCTATAACCCCCCCCCCCTTCTCCCCGCTGTTCTCATTTCATGCCCCACCCTGCCCCCCTTTTTCTTTCCTCTCTTCTCCTGTCTTCTTCTCTCTTCCTTTCCTCCCTTTATTTCTCGTTAGTACAGGGGGATCTGCCCGGCCCAAGAGCCGTCGCCAGTCCTCTTCAAGGCCTTCCCCAAACCGCAGCACTAATCACACTTCCTCATCTCTCATTGCCTGTTGTTACCAAGGAAGTGGTCCCTGCTATTGAATTATTCAATGTCCACTAAGATAAAATGAATCCAGTTTATAGGAAAAAAAGTCCTTGTGACTGATCCTTCTTTAAGGGGTCCAGACTGATAGCAGGTCTATTTCATGGACCATTTTAACAAAACAGTTATCAGGCTATCACTGCTTCCTGTGAACACTTTAAACTTTGGACCTAAATGGCACAATTAGCCTTGGGCAACACGTGCATGATATTTGTTTGTGAAGGAGTGATGGGAACTGATGACACTGTATTTCCTCATACTTCTGGAGCTTTGACAAACTGAGTGATGTTTGTTGTTGTAGATCTGCAGCATCCTGATACAGGAAGTCTGGTTCGGCTCTCTGATAAAAAGAAAAGTCCTCCTCTCTGGTCCTCCGAGTCTTACAGTAGATAACACAGAGGTCACATGGAGTGTAGAGCTGGGCGATAGAACGATAACGATATGTATTGCGAAATAACTTTTTCTCGATAGAAAAATTAAACTATTGCGATAGGCCACATCTCTCTTGTCCTCTTAAAAAAAAGAAGAACAGCCAATCCAAATTAAGTAGCGCAGAGCCAAACCAATCAAAACCGCAGCGTCACGTAACGTGACTTGTTACGTACAGCACAAGTGCCAAGCCGCACATGTGTATTTGTTTGGGAAGCAGCGAGCCGCCGTGTCGCTCGGGTAATGGAGGAAATGAGTGTGCCGACTAGAGAAAAATCAACCGAGAGCGTGACCGAAGGTTACCGAAGAGAAAACAGATGATGGTTCCAATGCCGGAGAGATTGTCGAACGGAAGGGCCATAGAAGTTGGGACCAGGAAGCAGAGTTGCAGTCTTACACGCCTCTCTGCAGCTGCTCTCCTCCTGCTACCCCCCCAAAAACCCATCTCCATTGAGACTGTGTCAGCTCCCAAACAGACAAAAAACAAACTAAAAACCAGCAATAAACAATTTAAACATAAAAAAAATCACAAAGAAAGAACAATACAGTATCCACATCTGAACCAAAGAGTAAAACAGTGAAATGTGGATTATTAAATATTAGGTCTCTCTCCTCCAAGTCTCTGTTAGTACATGACTTAATAATTGATCAACAAATCGATTTACTCTGCCTTACAGAAACCTGGTTGCAGCCGGATGATTATGTTAGTTTAAATGAATCAACACCCCCGAGTCATTCTAACTACCAGATTCCTCGAAGCACAGGCCGAGGGGGCGGTGTGGCAGCAATTTTTCACACCAGCCTATTAATTAACGAAAGACCAAGACAGACTTTTAATTCATTTGAAAGCCTGATGCTTAACCTTGTCCACCCCAGCTATAAAACTCAGAAACCAGTCTTAATTGTTATCATCTATCGTCCACCTGGGCCTTACACAGAGTTTCTCTCTGATTTCTCAGACTTTTTATCTGATTTAGTGCTCAGCTCAGATAAAATAATTATTGTGGGTGATTTTAACATCCATGTAGATGCTAAAAATGACAGCCTCAACATTGCATTTAATCTGTTATTAGACTCAATTGGATTCTCTCAAAATGTAAAAGAACCCATCCACCACTTTAATCACACTCTAGATCTCATTTTAACATATGGCATAGAAACTGAACATTTAACTGTTTCCTGAAAACCCTCTGCTGTCTGATCATTTCCTGATAACATTTACATTTACAATAATTGATTACACAGCAGTGGAGAGTAGACTTTATCACAGTAGATGTCTTTCTGAAAGTGCTGTAACTAAGTTTAAGAATATAATCCACCCACTGTTATCATCTTCAATGCCCTGTACCAACATAGAGCAGAGAAGCTATCTGAACGCTACTCCAACAGAGGTTGATTATCTTGTTAATAATTTTACCTCCTCACTACGCACGACTCTGGATACTGTAGCTCCTGTGAAAACTAAAGCCTCAAATCCGAAGTACCTGACTCTGTGGTATAATTCTCAAACACGTAGCCTAAAGCAGATGACTCGTAAGCTGGAGAGGAAATGGCGTGTCACAAATTTAGAGGATCATCATTTAGCCTGGAGAAATAGTTTGCTGCTTTATAAGAAAGCCCTCCGCAAAGCCAGAACATCTTACTATTCGTCACTGATTGAAGAAAATAAGAACAACCCCAGGTTTCTCTTCAGCACTGTAGCCAGGCTGACAAAAAGTCAGAGCTCTACTGAGCCAACAATCCCTTTAACGTTAACTAGTAATGACTTCATGAACTTCTTCACAAATAAAATTTTTATCATTAGAGAAAAAATTACCAATAATCATCCCACAGATGTAATATTATCTACAGCTACTCTTAGTACCATCGATGTTAAGTTAGACTCTTTTTCTCCAATTGATCTTTCTGAGTTAACTTCAATAATTACTTCCTCCAAACCATCAACGTGTCTTTTAGACCCCATTCCTACAAAACTGCTCAAAGAAGTCCTGCCATTAATTAATGCTTCAACCTTAAATATGATCAACCTATCTCTAATAATCGGCTATGTACCACAGGCCTTCAAGGTGGCTGTAGTTAAACCTTTACTTAAAAAGCCATCTCTAGACCCAGCTTAGCTAATTATAGGCCAATCTCCAACCTTCCTTTCATATCAAAAATCCTTGAAAGAGTAGTTGTCAAACAGCTAACAGATCATCTGCAGAGGAATGGCTTATTTGAAGAGTTTCAGTCAGGTTTCAGAGCTCATCACAGCACAGAAACAGCTTTAGTGAAGGTTACAAATGATCTTCTTATGGCCTCTGACAGTGGACTCATCTCTGTGCTTGTCCTGCTAGACCTTAGTGCAGCGTTCGATACTGTTGACCATAATATCCTATTAGAGCGATTAGAACATGCTGTAGGTATTAAAGGTACTGCACTGCAGTGGTTTGTATCATATCTATCTAATAGACTCCAATTTGTATATGTAAATGGAGAGTCCTCTTCACCCACTAAGGTCAATTATGGAGTTCCACAGGGTTCAGTGCTAGGACCATTTCTGTTTACATTATACATGCTTCCCTTAGGCAGCATCATTAGAAGACATAGCATAAATTTTCACTGCTATGCAGATGACACGCAGCTCTATCTATCCATGAAGCCAGGTAACACACACCAATTAGTTAAACTGCAGGAATGCCTTAAAGACATAAAGACCTGGATGGCCGCTAACTTTCTGCTTCTTAATTCAGATAAAACTGAGGTTATTGTACTCGGCCCTGAAAATCTTAAAAATATGGTATCTAACCAGATTCTTACTATGGATGGCATTACCTTGGCCTCCAGTAATGCTGTGAGGAACCTTGGAGTCATTTTTGACCAGGATATATCCTTCAACGCACATATTAAACAAATATGTAAGACTGCTTTCTTCCATTTGCGCAACATCTCTAAAATTAGAAATATCCTGTCTCAGAGTGATGCTGAAAAACTAGTTCATGCATTTATTACTTCCAGGCTGGACTACTCTAATTCTTTATTATTAGGATGTCCTAAAAACTCGCTGAAAAGTCTTCAGCTAATCCAAAATGCTGCAGCAAGAGTACTGACAGGGACTAGAAAGAGAGAGCATATTTCTCCTGTTTTGGCTTCCCTTCATTGGCTTCCTGTTAAATCCAGAATTGAATTCAAAATCCTGCTCCTCACATACAAGGTCTTAAATAATCAGGCCCCATCTTATCTTAATGACCTTGTAGTACCATATCACCCTATTAGAGCACTTTGCTCTCGCTGTGGAGGCCTACTTGCTGTTCCTAGAGTATTTAAAAGTAGAATGGGAGGGAGAGCCTTCAGTTTTCAGGCCCCTCTTCTGTGGAACCAGCTTCCAGTTTGGATTCGGGAGACAGACACTATCTCTACTTTCAAGATTAGGCTTCAAACTTTCCTTTTTTGCTAAAGCATATAGTTAGGGCTGGACCAGGTGACCCTGAATCCTCCCTTAGTTATGCTGCAATAGACGTAGGATTCCCATGATGCACTGAATTTTTCCTTTCCAGTCACCTTTCTCACTTACTATGTGTTAATAGACCTCTCTGCATCAAATCATACCTGTTATTAATCTCTGTCTCTCTTCCACAGCATGTCTTTATCCTGTTTTCCTTCTCTCACCCCAACCGGTCGCAGCAGATGGCCGCCCCTCCCTGACCCTGGTTCTGTCGGAGGTTTCTTCCTGTTAAAAGGGAGTTTTTCCTTCCCACTGTCGCCAAAGTGCTTGCTCATAGGGGGTCATATGATTGTTGGGCTTTTCTCTGTATGTATTATTGTGCGATCTACTGTAAAACATAAAGCGCCTTGAGGCGACTTCTGTTGTGATTTGGCGATATATAGATAAAATTGAATTGAATTGAATAGAAGTTCCGTAGTGTGAAGGTATTTTGGCTATTTCAAGTCTGACAAAAAACAGAGTAGCGCGCACTGTAAATTGTGCCGAAAGCAAGTCTGGAAATACAATAAACCGGTGCATGCTCAATCTCTGACTAAAAGCGCTAATTCGTTATTCGGCTTTTGTCAGACCAAAGTAACTGTTTGAAAAGCTAAGCTGTACAACAAGGAGAGATTGAGAATTTCCTTTGAGTTCTCAGTTTATTTGATATTGACAAAAGTTAGTCAATTTTGTCTGTTCTTCTGTAAAACAAACTAAGATTTATTTTTAGAATTAATATTTTGTTTCTAAGTGGAATTGACAATTTAGTAGTCTGTTTTGTTTGTTCTATTTTGAAACTTCAGCGCTTTAGCGGCTGCCTTTTGTGTAGTTTGCAATATTTGCCTTTATTTATCTGAAAAAGTCTCATGTTCCTTAAGTACATCTACCCTGTTGAACTTATTATGGGAAATAAATATTTAAATCAAAACAAGCTGCTGATTATTTCACATTTTACTTGTGAGCAACGGCACATTTAAATCTTACAAATATACTTATTTGGCTTATATCGTGATATATATCGTTATCGCCTGAAATGAAAAAAACATATCGTGATATGAAAAAATCTTATATCGCCCAGCTCTAATGGAGTGTATGTTAGAGTTAACATAAACTCCATCTTTTAAATGTTAAAGTTTACTAACACTAGTAAGGTGTTATTGCCATCAACTATTGATGGTGTTATTGGCAATAAGAATGTTGCTGAAATATGGAGAAAATATTACAGCAAAATTCTTAACTGTTTAAAGAGCGAAAGATTTAATTTGTCTGATATTGGTTTCAATAATGGCGTGACTATTCAAGCTGAAAAAGTACAACTTGCCATTAAGAAGATGCCTCCAAATAAAGCTGGTGGTTTAGACCCATTATCAGCAGCTGTCAAGTTAAATGAATGTAAAACTGGGTGTATGCTGGGTAATCTTGTTTATCATTTAATGTACACTGAGGATTTGGTCATTTTGTCTCCTTACAGTGCTGGTTAGTGTTTGTGCTAGTTATGGTGCCCAGTATGATTTTGCTTTTAACCCTAAAAAGAGTTTTATTGTGATTGCTACAACTGAGGAGGAATTTTCCTTAAACTTCCAAGACGGACATCTGCAAGTCAAATGTTTTTTCAGGAGTAACGTCCCAACTTTTCGTGCCTTACTGAAGAACTGAGTACAAATTTATGTGCCGTTTGAATAAGTCAAGACGTTCAACAGTATAAGTTTTGCCACTTCTAACACAAGGTGGCACAAAGTATGTGTCAAGTTTTTATAAACTTTGGAATAAGTGTCCGTATATTCTGTGAGTTTTGTCTTTGTTGTTTATTTTTAATGATATAATGACTCACTCTGTCTGAAATCGAATCAAATATGATATAACTGTTACTTTAAAAGGCTGGAGGAACCTGAGATGTTTCCACCAAAACTAATTATATATTTTTTTAAATTGTAACTAATTAAAAAAATAATATCCAAATCACCTGAACTCTACTTTCTAACTAACCTACTGTGAGCTGAGTTTGTTCTTATCTTTGGTGAGGAGAGGTTGGAGGAAGGATGAGCGCAGCCAGGTCTAAAGATGCTCTTATCCCCGAGTCCCGTGTTGATGATCATCACCCAACAGTACAGCAGCATCCAGTGGACGTATGATGTCAGTCAAAATCCTTCTGAAAGAACCATCTGACATGGCAACAATGAGCAGGTGAAAAGCCAAAAATTCAATCCAAACTTCTGACCTGCTCATCTCACAGATGACAAAAGGGAAGAAGCCCAAATCTCTTCTTCACCTCACTTTTACACCTGCTCACCCTTTCTCTCCTACTGGACGTCACAGCTTCACACTTTAAACATCCAATCAAGTTGTTGATATCAAATCATGTGATGTCCACCCTCACCTTATCTGTCTCCATCTGTCTGACTTTCTCCACAGACATGATTTAAAACACAATTTAAACTTTAAAATCACTTCATTACATTTTCTTGTTTTCTGAAAAAGAAACTCGACTACATTTGAGATACAGATATTTGTTTAAAATGTAGAGCATGAAAGTAAAGAGTAGTCAGAAAAAAACTACTGATACCTGTAAATTGTACTTAAGTACAGTAACAAAGTATTTGTACTTAGTACTTTTGGTAGTCTCACATGTCTGTGTCAAATTTTCCACCAACTGAAAACTGGACAGAAAGCCTGAACTTTCCTTCTACCTCTGGATACTCATTAGGATTCTCATTACCTTCAGTGGTGTAATGTTTTGTTTCAGCAGGAAACAGCATCTTTGAAAAGAAGTTTTTAATTGTAAATCCTAGGGCTGTTCGATATAACGATATATATCGGATGACGATATAAAAACGTCTATCATTTCATTTTACGCTGTCGTTTGTTTCGTGGTGTCACAAAATAAACTGTTTATGGCAATATTTTTTCATCATTTTGATGGTCACTGTAGTGGCTATATTAATTTCTTAAAGTTCTCTCTTTCTCTTATATTTAATATAACAACACTACAGACAGACAAGCACTTGTTTTTATGCGTTGTCGTTGGCAACAATGACGGTAAAACCACGGCGTGTCCACTTGTTTATTTTTCCACATAAACCTTTCACAATAAAGCTCAAGATCCTGTTGAGACTTTTCAAAATAAACTGAATCACGTGAAAGACGCAGAGTATTTACGGATGAGAAACAAAAAAGAGCCGTCAGGTGCTAAAAAAACAAACCTTAGACTCAAACGTTAGAACACGCTTTTCCCCGCAGCACGCCGTGTAATAAATACTCACAAAGAAAACGGCGGCCATTAAAACTTATGTCTAAAAATGTATCGTTTCATGCATCAGTTAAAACACTCGACTCCAGGTACATGACGCCCAGCTGGAAACACTTCATGCAAGTCGAGCTGCCCGAGATTCACAGAATTTACAGAAAATGTTGCATTTTTGTGATTTATATCGTTATCGGACGATAGATGTCTTAATATCTATCTATCTATAAATGAGATTTTGGTCATATCGCACAGCCCTAGTAAATCCTCCTCCTCACTAATGTCCGGGTGTCAGACACAAACAGGAGAGTGGGGATCAAACTCTGGCTGTTGTGGTTCCTCCAAGTCTGTTTAACACCAGCAAGAGTGAACCTGATGTGAGGAGGGAAATCACTCAGGTCTAAATGGTCCCATTCACCCACGGAGACGACCTGAAGAGGAACATAGAAGAAGTCATCACTGACAGCAGATCGCTGCATAACTTAAATCTACATGTAGAAGACAGATTTGATGTTATACTTATCTTCATGCAGAAATGTAGAAAATGTTGACTGATACTGGGAGACTGAACACTGGGAAGGATGGGATACTTTAAGTAGTGCAAAGCTGGAAAAGGAAGACAGTCTGTGCTCATATCCTGAAGTCCAGTCAACTAACTGCTCTTATTTATTTTAAATATTTTTCAGTTAAGTTTCATCTGAGCAGCACATTTATTTAGCATTTAAATAAATACTGCTTTATGTTTGAGACAACACCACATCCATGTACATCTAGAGACACTTCACTGTCAGGCTGTTAGCTAACCATCACATGTGTTGCACTCAAATGCTGCAAAACCTGTTTAAATAAAAAAATCACACTGAACTGTTTTATTACAATAACTTTAGTGTATTTAATGAAGCTACAGCGACGTAAAGAAGATGCAGGTGAGTGTGAACATGTGTGATCCTGAATAACTCCACAGGTACATGAGATCCTCATATGAAATATGCAAGACTGAGAAACACATTTGACCTGATCAGCAGCAGGATGTTCGTCTGTAAACAGATGATCAAGTAAATTCAAAGCTGTGAACACCACATGGAACAACAGCTGGAACTCATCAAAATACAACGAACAGAAACAGTGTTTAAGTGGAAACTGCATGAAGGCAGAGCTGAGTGAGTTTTCAAAGAAATGATGGTTTAAACGAACCAGGGATTAAAAAGGATAAATAACCTAAATAAATAAATAATTAATAAACCAAAAAAATCAATTTAAAATATATATATCAAAAGAATAAATAATTAAGTAAATAAAAACTTCTACCCAAAATATATAGACTGGGTAAACTGACCCAGGACTGTCACAGTCAAGTCTATTCATGCATTTCCAGTACAGATGTTTGAAGACTTTAGTTTGGTGCTTTGTGAATTATGGTAGCTATGTGGGAATGCTAGAAATGTTCTTGTGTTATGTAACTGTGTTCACTTTTCTTTGATTTACCAAGTCAGCATTTCTATAGTTTTCCATTAGTAACATGATTTGACCCGAGACAAAAGAGTCCATGTTAAAACAAATTTATTTCTTGAGCAGTTCCTCAAATCATCATTTCTTTTTCACATTTTCCTAAAAAATTCCAGCCATTACAAGCAATTGCTAAGATGATTCATAAAAAATATATGTTTTCTTACATTTTCTCTCCAATAAAGCATTGAATAAAGTGCACTGTACAAAGTACATCCCTACTTCACTTTTCTTGATACAGCAAACAATGTGATACATTATTTTATGACGTGCTTCTTGATTCATGTCGCAGTAATTTAACATTTTTCTGCTTGTTTATTATTATATTTATTTTCAAGTAAGCTTGCAGTGCTGCAGAAAGTGGCATCCAGGATCCAGTGCAATGAAACCAACAATGCTGTAGAAACCTTACACACCTCTGGACTTGTGTTGGTCAAATTAAAATTAAATTAAATTATCAGCATAGACATACACAAACATTTAAAAAATATGCCATTCTGTTTATATATCTATATATATCTATCTATATATATATATATACAGATATCAGATATAAATATTATGCAAACCCATCTCCTCCTTTAATGTCTCACAAAGAGTAACCTGAGAAGCATCTACACAACAAAACACATCAGTGTAATTTAAAAAAGAATACGTAACACCATCTCCATATAAAAAAATTGTTTGTCTTTATATGCAAATGTTTCATATTTTATTATTATTACCATAATTTGCATGTTTTTCACTGGTACATTATCGACAATGTCTATTCTTTTATTCAGTTTCCAGTTTATTTCTTTGGCAGAATTGTAGAACATCCCTGTCCTTCAGTAATGTGACACAAAATAAGTACACACATAGTAAGGTTTGAATTTGAATAAGTTACCTTTGCTCTTCAGACCTATACGTTCACTTTGTAAACTTTACAACGCTTTCTACATACTCTGTGGAACCACACAAAATAGAGGAACATCATAAGAACCCAGTAGCATACATAGGCTACACAGCCATAAATAAGAAATCTAGTTTCCATTTTTTTAGCCTCAGTTGACCAGTCCTCTTTGCTCTCTTCGTAGATGGTGTAACAGAGTCCACTTAATAAAATTGCAGCCCACACCGACAGGGGAAGGAGTGGAATATAGTTACCAACAATCTTACGCCTGCCTGATGTTCCCCAGCTGCATTTGTTCATTGTGAGAATGGCAAAGTACTTAGCAGGCAGCAAACTGGTGATGTAGAGAGCTGAGTAAAGTGACATAAACACCATCACCATGTTTCTCCGCAGGATGCAGGCATAGACTGCTTTCACCAGCCCGATAAGCTGGATGCAGCACAGAACCCAGAGGATGTCCCACAGAGTGCCTGTCCAAAACAACCGGATTATGGTGGCTGTGACAAAGAAGGGGAAAATACCTGACACGACGGACTCATAGGTCATCCAGAGATAGTGCTTGTGCCACCACATTGCATTGTAGAGCCACTCCCGGAAGTAAGATTTTGTCCAGCGAGTCTGTTGGTTGAGCCAGCGAAGGAACTGAGCGGGTGTTTCTGTGTAGCATTTTGAGCGAGCAGTGTATCTGAAGGAAAAGGGTAAAAAACAGACCTTTAGAACCTGCTTGTTTGATGTTGTAGAATCATTATTGTAGCTACTGAGCTTTGTTGAGCCCTATTATGTAATTTTTGTGCCTAATAATATCTAGAAAATACATACTTAGTGGCATATCCCATGCTCAGCATACGGTTGGTGAGATGTCTGTCGTCACCAAATGTACAATGAGTTCCCAGAAACTTCTGAATGTACCACTTCTCCAGAAACTGCTGAAGGATATCATTTCTATACAGACCTGCATGAACAAGTACAAGAAATGACAAATTCAAAAGATGTTGGTTACAATGAGTTACATCAACGCTTTTAAGCCTTTAATATAATAATATTTTGCCAGAAAAGAGTTCCCTTACCTAAAGGGCCACTAATGCAGGACACACAGTTGAAGAAGGACTGGCAGCCCCTTTCGATGTTGAAAGCCATCCAGTACCTGAGACTGCTCATGAAGCTGATGTAGGATTCTTCAAGGTTGAGGATCCTCACATCCCCTCCTACAGCCCCATACTTGGGATTACTCTCCAATACCTTGCACAGTTCCACCGTGGCCAAAGGGTCCAACATAGTATCTGAATCACACACCTGAGAAAGGAGCAATAACATCATTGACAATAGGAAACACTTCATTTTTTTTAAAAGAATAAGAAAGGAAACACTTAAGTAAAAGTAGATACCTGTATGTAATCAACCGATGATCCCAGGGCTTTAAATGCTGTGTACATCACCTCCCGCTTGCCTCCCCACTTCTGCATGATGCACACACATCTCTTGGTCTGGATCAGGCGCTCTACTTCTTTTCTCTGTGGATCCTCTCCTACCACATAATCAGCATCCCCTTCCATTGCTGAGCCAATTTCTTCATCATGTTGGACCTGGGTGGGATCCCAGGTATGATAGTTGTTATTCCATACATAGTAGCCCGGATCCTGGTCTGCAAACACCTCTTTGAACATATCCATCATATACTGGTCATCATCTGAATTCCCATCTATCACCATGATGATGCGCAGCAGCTCAGGGGGATACTCAAGGGCCTTGACTGACTTCAAGCACTTCAAGAGATAAACAGGGTCCTCCTGGTAAGCCGATATAGTGAAACCGATTGTTTTGGTATAGGAGCATGGTTTTGTTCGAGATTTCATTCGCTGGTGCTCAACAAAGGCAAACAAGCCCTGGACCAACACATGGAGTGAGAGTAGGAGTCCATAAATGCCAAAGGAGATGATTCCAAACATGGACGACAGCAGCTGATGGCCCTGAATGTAGGCCCACACCATCACACCCAGGACGGCCAAAGCAAAGAGGAAAGTGAGGATGGTGCGGATTATTGAACCCAGCTTCTTCAATAAAGGTTTTAGCTCCATTTATTTCACCTAAGGAGATACAGACAACACATATCAGTAAAACTTTAAATAGAGTCAAGAAAGCTTGTTAATCAAAATGTCTACACATTGGAGTAAAAGATGTTTCCTGTTTAGCAGAACATGACAAAAATCTGTTAAAGACTGAAACTTTTCTGGGTATATCTCTTTGTCATAGCTAATATATTTAGCCATTAGAATATACACAGACAATCAGACTGGGAGAAAAGGAATTAAGTGAAAACAACTGTTGCAAAACATTTATGGGACTCATTACCAAGCTAGGGGAAGAAATACAGCTTAGAATTTATCTATAATTGCACTGTAGTAATCAGCGATCAAGCTATCATGGCTGATAACGGGGCTTGACTGGGACAAAAAATCAGCCTGGGCATTTTGACTAGAGACCGGCCCACCAGGTATTATAGGAAAAGCTATAATGCCATTGAATGAAAACAAATGCTGTTGTGACAGTGATGTGCACTGTCTTGTTGGTATATGTATGATTTCTATACATTTTACATCAGATAAAAACTTTGTTTGTAAGATTCAGATAATTATTTATTAAAAGCGAGACATTTTAAATTAGAATAAGAAAGAAAAGTATTTATTTGTGCCCCCCTTTCCCTGTTAATGCGCTACCGGGCCCCCTGGCAAAACTTTACTAGACCCGCCCCTGCATAGTTACCAGCTAGAAAAGGATCATGGTGTGATTTGTCTCTCAGAAACAGTTCATAACTTCCCTTCAACTCATTCATGTCACCTAAAAGGTAAACCTGTTTCTCCATCAGCTGTTCAGCTCTGATGATTCAGTAAGGACATCTCTAGTTTCATCTTCATGTTTCCCTCTCACCAGATATCCAAACCGACATCATGGTAAGGCTGCTGCTCCTACAAACATCAGCTGATACTAGAAATTAATATTAAATAAATTCTAACAACAGCTTATCAAGCTTAAACATGCTGCTGTTGTTTAATGCGACATCCACTGGTTTCCTCTTTCTGTGCAAAGTGAGCGATAAACAAGAGAGACGGGACTTGCGACAGAAATACCGATCAGCTGATCATTGATCAGTTTCATGATTGAAGTAGCAACAGGAGAGGGAGGGGGAGAGAATGAAAGAGGAAGAGGCAGCTGACAGCGTAAAGACGCAGAATTATTCCAGCTGTGTGTCTTTTTTTTCATCCTAGCTGAAGTATGGGACAAACTGTGTTCCTTTTCCAACACTTTTCAGCTCAATACCAAACGTGTAATATTTTCTCTGAATACAGGACAATTCCGTTTTTTACGGGAGGGTTGGCAACTCTACTAACTAACCTTAAGAATAAAATAAAGTTCACTATCAGTAACATCATAGCACCCACACAGCTGTATAGAAACTCCGTCATGTTAGCTAGTACGCTGTAGGAGTTATTGTAACTGACTGTAAAAAGTTAGCACAGCGAAAATAAACTCCACCTAAACTTGTTTTATATCTGACCCAGATAGACTGCAGGTCATAACTTCTCACCTAAAGTTCAGTTCACCTGACAGTCGCATCGGCGGCTGCGTCGGGCCTCTCCTCCTCCTGCCTCCCTTTCCCTCATCCACCTGCTGGCCTCTGTGGAAGCTCCGCCATTGTCACCATCAAACAACTTAGTTATTTTTACACATCGGCCAGCATCTGGCCAATACACCACCTTTCATTGTTTATACCATTACAAAAGAAAAAAGAAAAAAAGAAGAAAAAAACATTGGCCCATAAAAACGAAGGCCCACCGGACAAATGCCCGGTATGCCCATTGGCCAGTCCAGCTATGGCTGATAATCCAAGAATGCGTTATCAGAAGAACTGTGCCCTACTGTGCAAAAGTATACGAAAAAAGTGATGCAACATTCAACTTTCAATATAGGATAATATTTTAAACCATTATTAAACCCCTTAGGTCGAATGTTATCATATTTTTCCAAACAAAAACTAATAAAATAAAATAAAATAAAATAAAATAAAATAATAATAATAATAACAACAACAACAATGCGCTTGTTTTTTAAATGGCATAATATTTAACACGCTTATTCTGGAAAATTCTTGAATAAATTAGTGATTTTAGTCATGTATGAATAGGCTAAAAAAATTATAATAATAATAAGAGCATGAATAAAATAATGAAAGCACGCATTTTAACCCTACCTGATGTCAAAAGTGGCTGCATGTAGAATTATGTGATATCCACAAGGACTTCTTCTTGTCTTAGAACTTGGTTTGAAACGCATGGGTTTTAAAGTGTACTCTGTTGAGGAGCAGAGTGGGACCTCCTCTTATATTTTCACGCTCGCGTGCCCTCGCTGAGTCAGTCGTGCGTCAGGAGCAAGGCGGTGGTCCATCTGACACGAAAGCATCACTGTACGGAGTGCATACAGCTGTTTTGTTTTCTTTCTTTCTTTATCACGGAGATGTGTAGAGTTTGACCTCCGACCAGTCTGCCGTTTGCTGTAAAGAATGGAGTTCCAAAGCTTCTCATAGTTGCTGTGAGGAGCAAACAACCGACGTGGTTGAAGGCTGGTCGCGGAGTCCCGAACATTATGTATCTGTTTACTTATTGTTGTTTTTTTATTATAGATATTTTTTTTATTGTTTATATGTTATAAGTGTAATCCAAAATGTCATGCCATAAATGATCTCTAGCCGTTTTATTGTTGATGACAATCAACTAATAAACGTAATCAAAATCTATCATGAGACCAATCCCTTCACTGGAAATGACAATTAATCTTTCAATGACCTGCAGCTTGCAGTTGTAAGCTTTCCATCCACTAACAGTATAAAAACCATATCGAGCTGTTCGAAGCAGTGAGTATTAAAGCTGAAAATCCTTTTCATGTTTTTATGATTCACAAAAGATGCAGTGGCCATGTTTTTCCCTATTTTCGCTCACTTTAGTGTTTGTTCACAGTTAATGTTGCCCTCTTGTGGTTCTTTTTTGAAACTGCAAAAGTCAAGAAAAAAAAGTAGAGAAGAGGCTGTGATAAAAAAAAAAAAAAATACGTTGCGCTGTTTTCAGATTAAAAGACTCCGAAATGCTAAAAAAAAAAAAAAAAAAAAAAAAAAACCCAAACAAAAAGCTGTTTTGTTTTCTTTCTTTACCAGGGAGATGTGTAGAGTTTGACCTCCGACCAGTCTGCCGTTTGCTGTAAAGAAGGCAGTTCCAAAGCTTCTCATAGATGCTGTGAGGAGCAAACGACCGACGTGGTTAAAGGCTGGTCGCGGAGTCCCGAACATGTATCTGTTTACTTGTTGTTGTTTTTTTATTATAGATATTTTTTATTGTTTATATGTTATAAGTGTAATCCAAAATGTCATGTCATAAACTATCTCTAGCCGTTTTATTGCTGGTGACAATCAACTAATAAACATAATCAGTCAAAGTCTATCATGAGACCGATCCCTTCACTGGAAATGGCAATTAATCTTTCAATGACCTGCAGCTTGCAGTTGTAAGCTTTCCATCCACTAACAGTATAACAACCATATCGGGCTGTTCGAAGCACTGAGTATTAAAGCTGAAAATCCTTTTTATGTTTTTATGATTCACAAAAGATGCAGTGGCTATGTTTTTCCCTATTTTCGCTCACTTTAGGGTTTGTTCACAGTAGGGGTGGAGCCAACTCGAATACGGTATTCGGAAAGACACAAATAACGTGTTTTTCACGAATACTTTAAAAAATATTTGTATACGGGAACAAGAAAAACTTTATATCAAAAAGCTTCCTTATGAGACCGCACTGCATGCCCGGATGAGTGAGTGACGTGTAAAAGGTGACTGACACCGGCTGCTCCACACAGCAACAGAGAAGCCTCGGCTAAGCCTTGAAAGACTGAACTGCATCACTATTTTTGATCAATAGATTTTTTTTTAACCTTAACTGGGTTCCGGAGGCAGTTTATAACTTTCACGAAGATCGGGAGATTGATCAATTACGCTGCACTATTGACGCCTGCAGTCGGGTGCTCTCATGTTCGCTCTGTTTACGTAGCTCTGTTAGCTGGTAAGTAACAGACAATAGGCTGTTGACAGAGTAACGTTAACGTTTGGTTTAAAAGGTTAAAACAATGCTTGTGTAGTTGTGTCGAATTGTATGCACTTATATATGGTACATTTAAGTTACTCTGTCTCAGGCACGTGCACAGGGGTGGCCGGGAGGGGCTTCAGCACCCGCCCCTTTCCTGATGGGTGCCCAAAGTGCCCTTTTGTTGAGGCAATTTTTTTTTTTTTTAATGTGTGTGTGCGTGCGAGTCCTGTCTGTGCCCCTCAACAATAATATTTAACTATTAATCACAGTTTTGCTAAATAAAAGGATCTGGCTTGCATCAGTCACATGATGAGCATTAACCAATGATCGCCCTTGACGGCAGAGCGCGCTGGTTATGAGCCAGGAACGAGCTCACAAAGAGCACGTGCATTTTTTGTGGTCTGGAGCTGTAGGAGAAACACAAATTAACTCAGAGACACAGACTGATGTGACAAAACCAGTAAGTAGGTGTACAGCGTACACTGTAGTCTATAGCACACAGGAGTATTAGCTTATTATGTACACGTTGGTAAGTTGTCTTGTGGCAACTGACGAAACAAATGAGCGTGCTGTGTGTGTAACAGCGCGACAAACATTACCTGTCCTTTTATTAACTGCACAAGTAGTGCTGGTCATAGCTGCTGGCTCACTGGGTAAGGCTGTCATGGGTCTGTAGCTCTGTCACCGTTTTAGGGAACATATTTAGTTTTAAAGTAAGTTACAGGGCTTTTCCTGCCTTTCAGGAGGGCTTATATTTCACTAAAAACGATGTAATATGCATATCCACATAATTATGGATTATTATAATTGTGATATATAAAAAACACACACTGTATTTTAAAGAACCTATGTTAAGAAACATTATATTAGATTTATATTTTAAATATGACAAAATGCTCATTTTACAGCAGTAAAATTATTGTATCTCTACAGTTTAAAAATTTTATAAGCTTTCTGCCTGCACAGAGTGGATAGTGAAACAAATGGAATCATCATAAATACATTATTTCATATTTATTACTTTTTTTCTCATTGCTTTATTATTGTAGCTCTAGTAATAAATAATAAGGGAAGGATTCTGGATCAGCACCATGATGGAAACTTGTGCCCACAGTATGTACAGTATTCTGAAGAAGGTCTAAAATGTCACTGTGTGTGCATGTGTGTGTTTTATGTGTATAGATTTTTTTAACTTATCACTCATGATATAAAATTGTCCAGACATGGCTGGTAAGGACATGAGGAGGAAACAGGAGGAGCTGTGTGAGGCTACTAAAGGCAGTGGAACCCTCACCAGCTGGATTACAAAGAGCACAGGTAACATTAACACATGTACCAGTTGTTGGAG
This sequence comes from Oreochromis niloticus, assembly GCF_001858045.2. NCBI lineage: Eukaryota > Metazoa > Chordata > Actinopteri > Cichliformes > Cichlidae > Oreochromis > Oreochromis niloticus. The sequence goes on along the minus strand of NC_031976.2, from coordinate 17,207,353 downwards.
AGGTATTCCAGTATAAAAATAATAATAAGCACAACTGAAATATTTTGCTTCTATAACATTTTTCTGTCATCCTCTTATTATAGATTAAGTGCATGAGTTGTTAAGTGTGGACAATTAAATAATAGTTTATTGCAATAGCAAATTGTGCCTTGTTCTCAGATGGACAGCAAGTGGAGAGTGATAGATGAGATGAGGAGATGAAGGAGGAAGACGACAAGGCCACCTCACAACAGTGATGTAGTATGATGCGATCCCATATTAGATTCTTGATGAATGTGTGTTGTTGTTATTCAGCCTGGTTCAATGTGCCCCTTTTTAACTTTGAGCACCCGGCCCTTTAAACGTCTCTGCACGGCCCTGCTCTGTCTTTTGCAGACAGCAAGATATAGAGGGTGTCCAAATTCTTGGGCTGCATCCTCCTGAGGACGCATTTGTAGGCCGATTACGTCACAGCGACGTGACGAAGGCTGTCCAAATTCGTCGACTCCTCTGAATGCAGCCGACAAATGCGTCCTCCTTTTCCCCGAATTTGAAGGATGGGTCGGGTGTGTCCTGCATGGCCCACCATTTCCCAGAATTCATAGCGCGACCCAGCCAATTCCAGTTTTCAACAATGGCGGCCACTAGTAAGTTTTTAATATTAGTGTTATTACTCTTTCTGGGTCACAAAATAAACTTTTAACATATTTTCAGGCGAGAATGTAGCTGTGTAAACTTCAAATATCTGCTTGCTTTATCAAGATATCACATATTTGCATAAGTGCTCCGACGTTTTCGGAGACGTCTGTTATCCACCAGCTCGATAGCTAGCTGGGAGCTCGAGGGTCACTAGAGCCGCCGAGAACGGCAAACTCCCGGCACATCATTTTCAGATCACCGCAGTCTTTCGCTACTCAGGTTAAACGTAATATATAAGTCACTTAGATAACCTAAAAATGTTATTGTTTGGCTTTTTTCAGTATTTTATTAGTTCGTGAGTAAATCGGTTTGGCTGAGATTAAAGTTATTAGATAAAATAAAACTTTATTAATCCCCCGGGTGGTTTTCACACAGCTGAATAAACGTCAAACAGAAAACTGATTAAACAGAAGTGTGAGAATTTACACCAGTGTCCTGTTATATTTTAGATAGCAAGGAGCAGACAGCTGAGTTTATTAAACTCCACCGAGACAGCGGTGACGCAAATCTGAAGGCTAGACCGTCCAATTTCACAGCCGTTTACTTCTGGCCTACCCGACCTTCTGAGGACCCGGCCCACGTAGACCGCGAAGGCCGGGTCCTCAGGGGGATGCAGCCCATGAATTTGGACACGACTATAGGCTATAGGCTATAGCCCGTTGTCCAGTCACTCATTAACTTAGCTGAAACTCCCCACATGGATTTGGGCAACCAAATAGAATAGAGTGTTGCTGGTGCTGAGCCATCTCTTGGTCCTCCACCAGCCAAAAAAACTTGATCAAGTTCTGTGTGGAAGCATTTTACATTCAGTGCAGCAGATGAAACCAAACTGATATGTAATGTGTGCAAAAGGTCAAATCAGCAGAGGCAGAGATATCAAACATCTGTCAACATCTGTTATGCATAAGCATCTTATTCCGGGTAATGTCTGCCAACCCCCCCTTACAAGCACCCCCCACCGCCCACCCCCACCCCACCAGCACCAATTCATCATCACAGCCATGTTCTGCCCCTGCAAGTCAGTTTCACTGTTCAGCGTCCTCTAACAAGGACGGGTGGCGGTGGGGTTCATAAGGTTCACAATGGTATTTGTGTACATGTGGTAGTTGTTGGTTTTAACCATGGATGAAGCAATGGCTGTTATGTTATTTTCTTTTCAATGACGTTCCTTGTTACATGTTCATTGCTGGATGTATGGAAAAACCATCAACTAATATTGCTAATCCATAATTATTAAAATGGATATAAGTAAAGAATACTTACAATATAACATTAATTAGAAGTGTAATGGATGGCAAAAAAATGGATTTTTACGCCTATTTTGAATTTTAGTCAAATACAAATACATTTCCCCCTCAACAAATACAAATACAGATACAAATACCGGCTGCTTTGCACATCTCTAATTCACAGTTAATGTTCTCTCTTGTGATTCTTTTCTGAAACTGCACAAGTCAAGAAAAAAAAAGTAGAGAAGAGGCTGTGATAAAAAACAAATTATGATACCAGTTACATTGCGCTGTTTTCAGATTAAAAGACCCCAAAATGCTAAAAAACAGACAAAAAAGCTGTTTTGTTTTCTTTCTTTACCAGGGAGATGTGTAGAGTGTGATGTCCGACCAGTCTGCCGTTTGCTGTAAAGAAGGGAGTTCCAAAGCTCCTCATAGATGCTGTGAGGAGCAAACAACCGACGTGGTTAAAGGCTGGTCGCGGAGTCCCGATTATTATTTATCTGTTTACTTGTTGTTGTTTTTTTATTATAGATATTTTTTTATTGTTTATATGTTATAAGTGTAATCCAAAATGTCATGCCATAAACTATCTCTAGCCGTTTTATTGCTGGTGACAGTCAACTGATAAACATAATCAGTCAAAGTCTATCATGAGACCAATCCCTTCACTGGAAATGACAATTAATCTTTCAATGACCTGTAGCTTGCAGATGTAAGCTTTCCATCCACTAACAGTATAAAAACCAAATCGGGCTGTTCGAAGCACTGAGTATTAAAGCTGAAAATCCTTTTTATGTTTTTATGATTCACAAAAGATGCAGTGGCCGTGTTTTTCCCTATTTTCGCTCACTTTAGGGTTTGTTCACAGTTAATGTTGCCCTCTTGTGGTTCTTTTCTGAAGAATACCATGATACCAGTTACGTTGCGCTGTTTTCAGATTAAAGTACCCCAAAATGCTGAAAAACAAAAACAAAAAATAACTAAACAAACTAAGAAAAGAAAACAGCATATTGGATCATAAAATACAGCTGCTGTTGGGCTTTAACAAGACTACAAATGATGAAGATTTGCAACATGGCATATTGACCTTCCTTTAAGACTCCAAGGTGAGGATGTCTAATTTTTGTAAATTCTGCTGCCTCAACTCCTCCGCACATCTCTGACAGGAGGGCTAAAAATGTGATGACAGGGGTCAAGGATAGCGTTTGAAGGGGTGGGCAGACTGTGTGTGTGTGTGTGTGTGTGTGTGTGTGTGTGTGTTCGGTGCTGGTGTCACAACTGAAAACAAAGCTTGTCTGCCCTCTCTGAAGAAGAAAACTCTCCCAGATGATTTACTCCACAGCTGCCTACAACTCTTGATTTAAACATGATCACATCCCTGGAGAGTTTCTTTAAGGGAACTCTGTTGACCACTGATGATGGTCCACACCCTCTGAGCTGGCCATAGCCATCAATATGCCCAAATAGCAGCCACGGGGAAGTTGATGTCACGCAGGGAGCCCATGCGTGCTATGGGGTGGTGAACAGGCTTGACTTAGTGGTTATGTTTTTGAATCTTTCCAACAATGTGCTGCAGATTTATTGGTTAAAACAGAAACTTCTTCAAACAATGCTCCCGATTTAAACTTCTCCTAAAGTCCAGCTGTGTGCCAATGTCTCATATGATACTGATTTCTGATATCAGTGTATACATTAAGCTGTGTTTTTATGGTTTTATCAGTTCAATTTATTGTCTCTATTAAATGTTTTTGTTATTATATATTAAGATGCACACATTTAGTGTTCATGAAAGCTTTTCACATGTTACTTTTATTCCACTCAGCTCCTCAGTTTTTTCCTTTGCTTCCCATCCCTTTTCATAACTGAGTTTATATGAAAAGATCATGGCTAAACTGGTTTCTTCTATCATATGCCTGACTAATCCTTACAGTTACTGATGGTTAAACTGCATTAGTTTGTGGCCACATCAAGAAAGTGTCCTCTAAAGCGCACTGCAGATGGATGAAGATGCCTTTACCAACCTGCCATAACCTCTAAGTAGCTCATAAACATGGTTTGTGGAATTCCAGATGGATTCAAAACACAGACAGCTGTGTTGCCAGAATAAACATCTTGGCCAGGATCATGTTTTCTAAAAAACATGTCAGCCTCCACATGCTGTACAGCATTTGGTTTTTTTTGTGTTTTTTTGTTTTTTAGTAGGGAAGCTATGAGGAGGATAAAAGTCCGCAGAAACTTTGTTAGGTCCCGGTCTTTATGTGGTGGTCAAGCAAGTGCCTGGTGACTCACTCAGCTGCTCTGCGCCACACCCAGGAAACCGAAATCCACTTAAATCATTTCAGGATTTTCTAATCGAGCATTCCCATGTGTGCACCTGGTGCTGTGCTGCTGTGACAGATGCTTACTTCTTTAGTTGATTGGTTAACATTAACGCTAAACCGATACATCATGAAACTGACTGTACCACATTTGCAGCAGCACTCTACTATAATCAGTGATTATGGAGAGTCGCCCTATGTGCAACATGCTTCACAGTTTCAACCCACAGAGAGGAGTGTGGCAGCATATTTTGCTCTTTGTGATTTTTTGTTGCCTGACTTTAAGTGCTCGGTTTGCTCCTTAACTACTAAGACATCCCTGAGCGTGAAACTTGTGTGCTGATTCATTGTAAAGCCATTTTGAGTCAGGGCTTGTAACTGCAAATGCTGTGATGGCATGGGAGGCTGCTACATGTGTCACACACTGTATAAAATTCCTGCGTGACATCTTGATTTACAGTCTTACATACTAAAGTTTGAATTACACACAAGTGGGCTTTTCAAAGCCAAATACTTTGGACACACTTGTTTTAGCACATTGCCTGTCACTTTACTGCAAGGTAAGGTCTAAAAGAGAACTCGCGTGTGTGGGAAAATATTAAGCACAAGGCAGACACGTGTTCTCTTTTTAGAAACTTCAAATGACGCACAAACAGACATGTATGTACACACCACACATCATGTAGATGACTTTACTAAAGTTAACCAGCTGGCATGAATCTTTTCTGTTCATCCAGATGCCATTGTGTTCTTAATCCAGGAAACATAATTGCAAACTTTTGTGTGCACCCCGGGCTTGTTCCTCTGTGCACAGCCGTGCCCCCATGACACAACTCCCTGGAGCTCTCCGTCACACATCAATGGGCCCCCCACAGTCACCCTGGAATTAAAATACTGATTTTTCAGTGGTTCATCTTTTTTATCATGGTGCATAAACATTTCCTGTTTTGATGTTACCTGGCAGGAGTCCTTCCCTCCCTCCAGATATCCAGCACAGATCATGTTTCCAGTAATTTGGAAAGGATATGCATTAAAGCAGGTGTCATCACTCAGGAGAGGGACCTCCAGGCACTGCAGGGTATCTGGGTATCTTGCTGCAAAGACACAAACAGATCAATATCTTTAAAAATACCTGAGTTGACTGCCTGTTCAAGCAATCTAACACAGACAGGCCGTATAGCACAGTTTAACTTACAGCCCTCATCGCTGGGACGAAGATTCCCCCATCCTGAGACCTGGCACACCTTGAAGGAAGCACAGCAGGACGCACGTAGCTGTTCAGAGCGGCAGGTCGACTCAGTTTGATCAGCATGATGTCGCTGTCCTGTGTGCGGGGATCGTAGTCAGGGTGGCGAATAAACTCAGCAGACATGATGTGCTGTTCAGTCCCGTCAGGTTCCCAGATGTCGTGTTCCCCCAGACGAATTTCTAGATTTGAGCTGAAAGAACCAAGCCCACTTTGAGAGTTTGTTTCTACACTAAAAAAAGACATTTTAAAGTTTAAAGCTGCTTGCATTCAGGCTTGATGGTGATTGTGTGCCTTACTTTGGTTTGCAGTGTGCAGCAGAGAGCACCCACTCATCAGAGATAAGAACCCCCCCACAGAAGTTGTACCCAGTGAAGAGTGACACTTGGTAGGGCACAGAGTTCTTGGGGCACTCATATCCTCCAACAATCTTGTTATCTCCTTTCAGCGCACCTGAAGAGTAAAAAAATAAAGTAAATAAGTCGCAAAATAAAATTAATTATTTTATCAGTATCGTCCTATCCTTAATCACTGGTGGCACTTTAGTGCCCATCATCTGAATCTATAAATTAGATTTTATACCTGCCCCTCCAGAGAGAATCAGGAGAAGGAAAAGCTGCATGCCTTCTGTTTTTCTCGCTGGCAGATCAATGTACCCTAATTCTCCTGGTTTCAGGTATTTCAGTCCCTCTTATCTGTCTTTTCTCAAGGCCACCAGAGGCACGCCTCAGACACTAAACATGTGTTACATTTCCCCAGTGATGCTGTGCTTGATGTAAACTATATAGGAGGAAAAAACAGCAGTTCAATAACAAGTTACTACATAACTTGGATTAGGAAACAATTTGAGTGCCATGCTTTACAGTCTGCATATTCTTGTTTCAAGCTCACTTTTGCCTCAATACATTTTCTTCACAGAACAGTCATGTGACATTATACTTTTTATTGCAAGTTTATCATAAAATTCAATACTTTACATGACATGCACTGCCTTCAAGTGACCCACAGAGTGACGTCAATGGAAGTTATGACTGTGCATGTGGGTGAAACTCATGTGGTTACAGATGCTCTCGTACCATTTTTCAGCACAAAGACAGCAAAAAATGCATTTAAAGAGAACTAAGGTGGCAATATTTAACCTATAAATGTTATCCTTTTTCATTTAAGGTAGAATTTCAGCTTCAGAAAATTGCTGCCTGGAGATGAGTCTCAGGCGTGATTTGTGACTGAATGACAGCAGAAAAGGGAAGAAAGGGAAGGTTTACAAGATGGTAGTGATATTAGTAGTGGTATTGCATCTAAGGATAATAGCTGCATTCAGGACAGAAAGAACTGCATTATACTGCTAACAGAGTTTCAGCTCTTTGCAAACATCTGGACAGACAGCACGCTAACACAAAGCTAGCAAAGAACCCATGGTGAAGTTAAAACTGAGTGTATGCAGATGTTTCCACGGTGACAATCGCTTTGAAGTCTCTTTGAGCTGCTTTTCAACTTTTTTTTTTTGGCAGTTTTGTGGTCACACATAGACCCCCAATAAAGATCAAAGGTGTGTCCTCATTAGAAAACAGATTTGTGTTTGGCTTGTGCGACTGGTTATTATGTGACAATGCATTTCAGGTCATATTACAGAATACAGAAGGTAAAAGTAATCTAATAGGTAGTTTACCAAGTAACTTTCTCTGGGGAGTAATTAAGCAACAATTTCCATTACTTTTAAGAAAAGTATAAGGAATGTGTAATGCACAACTTTTATTGAATAATGACCCCAATGTTGGTAGTGAAGGAGGACATGCAGAAGGTTGGTGGACAGAGAAAGATTCTAGGGATCGGGTGTAATGTGGGCGGATGGCCCCTAAAGGGAGCAGAAAAAGGAAGAAGAAAAAGAAGAAGAAGGACTGAAATGTCGCCTTTTGACCTCGAAAGTATTTCTTGCATTGGTTCTTTTTAGTAATATCTACTAACACGCCGAAAATTAAAGAAATAAATCCAGAAAATGACCTGTAAAGTAATCCTGTCTTGATATTGTACAGAGTAGAATTTTCTGGCACAACTTCACCTACTTCCATCAAGAGACACAACTACAAGTGCTGCTGGAGTATTAAGCCCTTGATACACAGTCTGTCTGGTACCTTGGGAAATCAGTGAATCATTTTAATCTCTCCGGTTTAAAATATTAAAGAAAAATATCAAGCCAACACTGCTAAATTATTGCTGAGTCATAATTTCACAATAGAGATATACTGAAAAACACAAACCTCTGTTACTCATGTGTGAGCGTAGGTGTTTATCAGCACTAGACAAGAAAACACTGAAATGTTAGGGCCCATTTACCCAAACCCTGTGATTATACACTTAAGGTTAAAATATAACGCATTCCCATCCAGCACAGGCAAGTTCTTCACCCTGTTATTGCTATGAGACACTCACATAGTCTGCTTCACTCCTCCTCCAACCTGTATCTTCTGTTCTTCCTTCTCTGACTGGAAACAGCTGCTTGGTTCTGCTGGTACACTTACTGGACTTACCAAAGTCAAAAACACATCAGGCTGCTTATGTGTTCCCCAATATGAGCAGCTCTTTACCTCTTCTCGGTCTAGATTTTACAAGACCTGCTGACAAATTTCATTGCAATGTCAAAAGAAGTTAAAACACTGCAAGACATTACAGCAACCCACAGTGGTATTTATTAGACTAAGTTTTAATAAATGCAAAGTCGCTGATTTAACTTTTGGAAAGGTCCAAATCTGTGACAGTCTCACATATGATAGCCAGATGCCTGTTTAGTTGCACATCTGCAAGACATCATTCAGGATGTGATCAGCTGGATGAATTAAGTAATTAGGAAGGGAAAAAAATGTTCACTGCTGCTTTCTCTGCAGCCCAAGACTGTCATTGACCTCCAGTTATTTGCAACACCGCAGCATCTGTTTTTCCGTATTTGCTACCCTAACGCTTGCTTAGATTATATGGAAAGCATAAAAACTTCCATTTATTTCACCATCTGGCTCTGCCTGCATAACCACTTCCGTTTCCCCTAATCCCGTTCCACTTTACCTCAAAATACTCTCCGACGGACAAGACAGAGAGGACTGTGTCAGAAATGTATGACTTATGCAGTGCCATGCTTGTTTTCTGTCAGACAGAGCTGAGGTTGAGTATTCATATTCACTAGGTCTGCTGAGGGGGACTGCGGTTTAAAGTAGGGACGAATGTAAGGAAGTGGTTTGGGTTACTGAGGTGCAGCTTTTTTCCCTGTGTGTGGTTTATTCGTGGAAAAAAAAATAACATTTCTACCCTTATGAGCAAAGACGGTTGGCACGGGTTTTGACTCGAAAAACAAAATTCCTGACCTCTCCGCACAAGTGAGACGAGGGTTTGATTTCCAGTCAGCACCGCAATAAGATCAACAAACCTTTGAGGTTGCAAGACACAGCAGATTCCCACTGCTTGTGACTTTATGGCAGTGTAACGGAGGTGTAGAAGTTTCAACACTTATGTTCCCCCATGAAATGACTCGGGGATTTACACATTCCTTTTTAGAGTTTCGAAAAGTTGCAAGGTCACACTGTTTTGCACTCAAAAGCAAAATACTGGGTGTATTACAGTGACGCTGGAAGCTGCAGTATGTCATTAGTACTTCACTATCCCACACACAAAGGCACACACATGCACAGACAGGGAAAGATACATGTATAAATGTACATATATGTTTGGTGTGCCTTCCACAACAGTTGCTCACAGCTGCTGTATTAAATAATAACCCCCTCCAAACTTCAACAGTGTGCATCACACTCTGCTAAATCTATATTCTCTTTAAACCTCCACTGGTTGTTTTACACACCCAAATTGGTATTTGTGTGGCATACACATAATTGCAGGTTTGGTTGGTAAATCAAGCCTTGGGCTCTGAAAGCTTCCCTCAAACTATAGCCTTGAGATAGCTATTAATATCCCCTACAGACTCTAGCAAAATGCTTTGCCTTTAAGTTCTGTAACAAAACAGCACAGCAGAAAAATGAAAAAAAAAAAAAAAAAACACCAAAAAACACACACACACATTTTAGCAGAAAAATAGTGGATGTATTTCTCAAGAGAACCGTGATAAAATTAAATGCTGTCTAGACTTCAGCTAAAACAGGCATGCAATTTAGTTTTGGAGCTGAACAGCTTAATGTCGTGTTTAAGAGAGATGAAAAGATGAGAACAGTTTCCTGTAGCTGATGGAATGAGTTTGGTCCGAGTGTCAGGTATCGCTCACTGGGGAACTTTGTTACATGCTAAATATTTATACACTCTGCTAGAAAAAGACAAAAAGAAAAGAAAATAGACTCATGGGTCCTCCCACACACTCAAATCAGGGTGTTGTTCTGAACACACGCAGAGACTGAGAGCACATACATGGTCACATACACACACACACACACACACACACACACACGTAGTGTTTCTTCCTCCTTCTGTCCCTCCCACAACTTTCTTTCATTTCTTCCTCCCCCTCACATCTGGACTTCTGGCAGGACCCAGTTCCTGTGTGATGTGTGTACATTAGAGGGGGACCTAGTTTCTGGGCTGGGCAGGTTCTAGCAGAAACTTGAACTGTGTGAATCTGATCGGTTCAGGAGTTAAGCCTTGTTGTGCTTTACTGTGAGAACAAGTTCACTTATTATAACTGCCATTGGCTAGCTTGATGTTTTCCTGAATTATTAGTATCATCAGAGTTTCTTTTGGTTTTACAAATATTTGTTTTTGAGACTGATATTTTGGGAGGGTATTTCAGAGGATTAAAATCCACTAGCAGCCAATTTAGAAAACGGTACAGCATTTACATTTACATGCATTCAACTGTTAGTTTCAAAACAGCTGTGTTCAGCCTGCTGCAACTTTAGAGTTAGGCCATGTAAAAGGTGAAGCGACTAAGTATTCATGCTCACACGATAAACTCCTAAACATAAAACATAGATGTAGAAATGCGTGGATAGTGGAGCTACAAAACCAAGCGTAGAGGAAGCCCACGTGGGAGGAAATATGAGGATGAAGTTAAACTCAGATGAAGCATTTCTCCCCCCGAGTGAAAGGTAGGGCCTTACTCAGGGGATGTGAGACTGATTTTCATTTTCTGTGGCTAAAAGTTCCCTAGATCCACCATCTTGAACTTATTATATATCAACTATCCAGCCCTGTTCTTCCTGAAACTTGATTAATTGGACATTGTCATGATATACTTTGATGCTCCAGATGTGGTTGATGTGTTTACTGAAAATAGAGGAAACTGAAAATTCTCAGTTTTTGAATGGGAAGCTCAGGAGTCATGTAAAGTACAACAGAAAACACATAAAGTGCAAAGAAGTGGAACGTGCCAGATAGATGTCATGGATGAAATTGCTCAGAATTACAGTTTAGGTTTGCTCCAGGGTAGTTATGTGAATTTGTTTTAGGCATGTGATCGGGTCTATAGTTGATTACTGGTCCCATTCTTTCAAATTCCTTTACCCGTCCTTTTTTTTTTTTGGCATATACAATAAATGTAAAATGCCTCAGAAATGCATGGAATTCAGTGATGAGTGACCAAAAGTGTTGCATCATATCCCAGTGTATTTAGCTTTAGAGTTGATCCAAAATTTACAGGTCAACAAACTGCAGTCTATTTAAAAAGTAAAAGTCTGCTTATTTGATTCTGACAAGTTTACAACAGAAATATCCAAAATACCGCCAGTTTCAACTCAGATTTAAAATAAATGTATTGCTAAGACTTCCTCCAGATCTGTTTTGTTTGCGGGTTGTCAACTACACAAGCACCACAGATACTGACAGATGCTGCTGTGACATGTAGTGCAGGCTAGAAATGCATATACCAACATGCAAAGATGTCAAGTCAGTCAACAACACAGAGAAATTACACCTAACCTCAAGCAAACATGAGCTCAACCCACGCAGAGAAAAACACATTACGCAGCAGGAGCCCAGGTGGGCGTATGAGAAGTCCAGGCTCCACTCCTTCTCAGGTAGTCATTTCAACAACCCACAATTTATGCATTTAGTTGTTTGGTTACTCAGGGTTTTCACTTTTGGAGTTTCCCAAAGGAATATGAAGAAAATCTTGCAGAGGCAGGAGTTTTAGTGAAGTACTAGAGCAGTTCTTGCAGATTAGAGCATCATTTTCACTGTCGGTGGGGATTTAATGTGTGCAGGCAACACACTTAAACACACACTTAAATCTTCACTCTGTGTGGAGAGATTTAATGAAGTCAATTCCTGACAAACTTGTTTAGGACTGTGCATTAGAATATGTTCCGATGCATGGAAATCAAAAGTTCGAGAAGTTAATTGAAGCTCATTGGCATTGAGAGCAATGGTGGTTGGAGGGCGGGACCTCAGCACCCCCCGTCACAGATTTGACGTCACATATTTAAGGACTCCGCGATCTGAGCTCCAGCTTTTTCAAAGCCCAGTCGGAGGTAAAGGGCTGGCGTTCGACATCAGAGATCCGAGTGGGTCGCTGAGAGAGGTAGGATTGTCGTTTTTTCTGCTTTGTGATGCAGGCGATTTTTTTCTTTTTTAAGTAGGAAAAGACAATAAAATGTAAGAAATATGTAGTGTTTCTGGGAAGCATCTCACATTAGAACGGTTGGGCTTTTTTAAGTGGAAAAATTTCGGGAACTGGGCTTTTTAATTGTTTTGCAGCGCTGTGAACTATATAAACGTTATGCAATTAGTATTAGTAGTAGTAGTATTAGTATAATTAGAATTATATGCGATTACGTATAGCCATATTTCCATACGTGGGAACTGTTTCTTGCATGTATTATAATGAGTTCTCTGTGGTTAAACCTTGAATCCTCTTCCGTATTTTTGTTTCTCTTTTTAAAAAAAAAAACCAAAAAAAACTTACGTTCCTGTGATTTTAACACAGTGGAAATTTGCACATGCAAGCTGTACAAAACTTGAGGTTTGAGCCTTTTTTTTAATTAAACTTTAAACAAGCATGCAGAAGTAAACTTTATTAAAATGCTTTTAATATTTGCTCTAATTACTCTTTGGGCGCACTAAAAGGGTGGATAATGGAGTTGTCCTGTTTAGAGCATGTTGGTGTTATGTCATGTTTCGGTATGATTTGGAGGGGAATTGAAAAAAGGAAACCTTTCTTTCTTTTTATGTGACTGAACTGCTTTCTATGTTTCAGTTTAAAGAGTTTTGTTTTGTTGGTCATTATTAATCTCAGGAAAATCTAAAAAGGTTAATATTCATGTTTGTTTGTGTTGTAGGTTCAAAGACAATGATGGAGGTAATGACAGACAACCCTTTCAATCTCATTAATGGAACAGATGACATTGGAAATAATGGTTCTATGTATAATGGAAGCACAGAGTATGCCAGTTTGAGGCATTCTCTGAACACCATGTCTATCGTTGTGTATTCCCTGGCCTTTGTCCTCGGTGTGCTCGGGAATGGAGTGGTTATCTGGGTGACCGGCTTCAAGATGAAGAAAACTGTTAACACAGTTTGGTTCCTCAACCTTGCTGTGGCTGACTTCCTCTTCACTGCATTTCTGCCCCTGAGTGTGACTTACACAGCTTTGGATTTCCACTGGCCTTTTGGCAAGTTCATGTGCAAGCTGAACACCACCATCAGCTTTCTGAACATGTTTGCCAGTGTCTACATTCTGGTGGTGATCAGTGTGGACAGATGTGTGTCTGTGGTGTGGCCCGTCTGGGCTCAGAACCACCGAAATGCACGCAAGGCATCCTACGTGAGTCTGTGTGTTTGGGTGGTGGCTTTGATTCTCAGTGCACCATACTTCATCTTCAGGGACGTCGGGCCATCGTACCACAATAAGGATATCATCAACTGCTTCAACAACTTTGCTCTTTCTGATGACGAGGACACATACGATCCGACTGAGTTGTTTCGTCATCAGGCCATGATTTTCACGCGCTTCCTACTGGGATTTGTTGTGCCCTTTACTGTGATTGTCTCGTGTTATGCTGTCATAATCCATAGTCTCAGAAGAAACCGCACACTGGCCAATCAGTCAAGTCGCCCCTTTAAGATCATCGCTGCCATTATCATCACTTTCTTTCTGTGCTGGTCTCCCTTTCACATCATGGGTCTAATTGAAATGGCAAATTCCATGCCAGAATATTCAAGTGAGATATTAGATGATATCATCATAATTGGGTCGCCAATAGCCACCAGTCTGGCCTTTCTCAACAGCTGCCTGAATCCACTTCTGTATGTGTTCATGGGCCAAGATTTTAAGGATAAAGTCCGCAAATCCATCCTGAATGTGCTGGAGAGTGCCTTCCAGGAAGAGATTTCTCGCTCATACACATATACAAACTCAATGATCACCACTCGCAGCAAAGAGAAGTCATTTTCTGATGCTGAGTTATAAGGCTGTTAAAGACATGAACCAACTGTACTGCGTAGAAATAACTGTATAAAAAATCATGTTTTAAACAACTTTTAATCAAAAGTTCTCTTAATCAAAAGAGTTCATCTGTCAGCTGTAGGAGGATTTCCTCTTTATCTTCACTTTGTCGTTGTGACAGCAGAGAGTTTCTCAGCTACAGCCTCCTAGACTTTGTTTTAGTGATATTGTACAATAAGCTTGTAATTCATTCATGTGTTAAAGCATTGAGGATGGTTAAAATTGTTACTTCTAAGGTGTTCACAATCTGAGTTCGGTTTATCCATCTGTGGTAGCTGTGGTGTTTTATTAGTTTTGCTGTCACACTTTCTCAGACTCAGGGTATAAATAATTTGCACATTTTTGGAGAAGAGAAACTAGTTTCAGAATTGGTGTTTTGTTTGCAGCTGAATGCATGCAACACAAGCAATACCAATCTGTAGGAAGGAAACATCTTTCATTCACACTCCACATGTAAATTTCTTCCTCTCTGCATAAGACACAAAAGAATCCAGATTAAAAGTGCATTACCAGTTGAAGAATAGGCTTTAACTTCTGGTTTTACTGATCACTGACAGTAATAAAGACTGTGCTTCTTGCTAGACAATACATTATCCTGTTAATTAACCTATCAAATTTTACTCTGTAAATGAGTACCTAGGGGTGACCCCTGTAATGATTTGTCACTATATAAATAAAACAGAATTTAAATTAAATTAATCTATAAAACTGATTCTGCCAAATATAAATAACCACTGATCTAACTGATTACAATTATGATTGTAAATGACAAAACTGTCTCTCGATATTGAAAACAAATGGCACCTTTAGGTACATATGAAAGTAAATGAAAGTCAAATGTGTAACCCTGTAATCAAATTCTCATTTGACAGAAATCAATTCTAGTATTTATTTATTTGAGTATAATGAACAACAGATCTAATGGACTATAGAACCACTGGAAAGCTGATAGGAAGTGAGAGGTTAATGTCTGTGGCCTCCATAAGTATTGTTATAATTCTTCAAATATTAATTAATCCTGATTGTAACCAAAAAGACTCTACAAATCTACATTTTTTTTAAAAAAAATTTCAGTGACAAAATCAGTCTTTGGGAGGTTTACCTTAACAACTAATGGTATATTGTGATCAACATTATAACATCCTGATTCAACTATAAAAAATGTATTTTTAATTTTTCTTATCCCTAATGGACAAATCTACTTGTCTTTAAATGTTTATAAGTATTGTATTACTATTGTGAATATTTCTGTCAACATTATTTGCATCAATAAAACATTTTTGGCTTTAATGTTTTCCCACTGTTAATGTTGACCTACATCTCATTTCATTATCAAAGCATGAATGCAGAAAACAACTTATTTCCCTCTACAGAAAAATTAAAGGATAATTTGTGCTACTGAGAAACACAACAGTTATTAAAATATCTATACCTTTGATGAGAAGTATCACAACAGTGTTGAAAGATAAAGAGAAGTTCATACTGACTAATTTATAGCTTTTAATCGAGAGATTACTGCCATAAACCTCTTTGCACAATTAAAGGCCTTAAATCCATCAGCAGGCTCCAATCTTTTTCCACTCTTTAGTGTGTTACAGTGAAGTTGTCAGGAAGTGGATAAAACATTGGAAATATTCCTCAGAGATTTTGATTCATATAAAAGAATCTACCCATTGGGCAGGTTTTTTGACTGGGCTCCCACACAAACGCAGAGCAGAGGCTGAAGCATCACCAAATATGCTTCCAAACCAACTTCCTTCCAAGCCAAAGACTAGAACATATGATGAAGCATTTCACCTGCACAACAGCTGTCGTGCCAAGGTAGGGATCCCCGACAGAATTTGTTTCCCCTGCTTCGGGAGCACATGCTGGGCTCTCCAAATTATGGACAAACAGTATCCCACATTCTTGATTTTTAGTTCACAAACACTTCTTATAACGACTAACTGCTCCTTAAACTTTGGAGGTTTTAGCTCTTTATACAGTAAAGTTACAGGAGGATAAAAATAATTATCAGGCAAAATGTACTACGTTTGTTAAAATAATCCCGTCCGATACCATATGAGAACAATAATATATAATCTGTTACACTAACTGTACCCATGTTATTACAACCCATTTTTCACTTTTTCACCTCCACGATTAATTGTCTGTAATGGAGGCGGAGTAAACTGGATCTGCACTCCGTTCCCAATGCTCGCGACGCAGGGGGAACAAATTTTGTCGGTGACACCTACCTTGGCACAGCAGAGTGAAGCTGACCCCCCACCCACTTGAAACGTAAAGGCAAATAGGCGGAGCAGTTAGTGCTTTGTTTGTGCTGATTTGTGCAGGTAAAATTATCATTTGTGTTGCTACTGTTTTTAAGATATTAAACTTTATTTTATAGGTCATTCAAAGGTCACCATCCCCCAGGCTGCCTCAAAACAGACCAAAATGGTCAGGTAAAATTATCGTTTATTTATTACGGCCTACGCTATAACACCAGTGTCTGTGGTAGTGAGTTTCAGCAGCTGTGGAGTTATGCACTTTTATAGAAGACTGTCCACTTTTTTTAGGCTTGCTGTGTATTTATTTTTAAGAATGTTTTGTGTGTTTCCGTACATTTTAGTAAACCAATTTAGTCAACGGAAAGGTCGATATTTCTGATGTTACCAGTGCAGAAACGTACACAAGGTAGGCTAAAGTTTTTATTTTTTTCTGTGGAAAACTGTGAGTTACATGTGAAATGATTCATGTATACCGAAATTATTTTTGTCTCAATGATTTTGTTTTTAATTATATATGTTGATTAGTATCAATGTAGCTGTCTCAGAAAATAAATATGTGTTTGCTTTCACATTAATTTCAAGTGCTATTTTGAGTATGCTTTTTGATAGGTTGCCACCTACATGTAGAAAATTGAATATTCCACAGCACCTAGGCGAGGGATCATCAACCTGCGGCTCTAAAGCCACATGTGGCTCTCTGGCCCCTCCACTGTGGCTCTTATAAGAGCAAGTAAGTTATGTTTTATTATAAAGACAACAAGAAGGGGTTCTGTTAGCAGTTTGTTTTTTATGAAATATCTGCTTTGGCTATTCATAGAATGTACAAGGCTTTTAGAAGTGATTAAATGTTTCTTAGCTTCAAAACTATTTGCTGTAAATTTCAGGTTGGTTGCCCATCTTTCCTAATTTTGCATTTTTATGGAAAGGACTCACTTAGCTGGCTTCATTTTAACAAATACTTTTTGCCATTAAAGGTTAGATGATTCATTTTGTTCTAAATTCTAAAGATAAACATTTTTATTTACATTTCCAAAGCTTTCACGATACAACAACTCATTTTCTAGATATTTATCAGCTCTTTCTTCTTTTAGGCTCTAGACACGTTTTGTAGGGGAAAAGAGGCACTTTGAACTGAAAAGGATGTTGACCCCTGACCTAAGCCATGAGGTCAACACAAAACAAATACAGAAAAAATTATTGACAGAAAAATGGAACGGTTACTTTCAAGAGGCTACAGGTGAAGGTGAATGGGTGTGTAAAAGCAAATATACATCAGACTGACAAAGAAAAGAGTGTAAAAAGATTTTTAATTTTGAAATTTAACTTTATTTGAAAAACTGAACTTACTGATAAAAGAAACTAGCCATATTGAACACATGTAACTGTAATGAACCAAATAAAACAGAAAAATGCATGCAACAGTCATTATACTGTGTATAACATAGCATGGGGTTGTATTTTCTTCTTTTCAGATGCTCCTGTCACTCCATTTCCCAGGTCATCATAGAACTCCGACACAGATGGAGCTCTCCTGCAGTATGCAGTGTAATGCCCCAAACCACCACTAGTCATCTTTCCATGGAAAGCAATTAATGCCCTCAAAGTGAACGACTTTCCTTGGAGAACCAGGTTGGAGGGAAATTCACTTAATGGAAATTCTGTTTGGTTTGCAAGGTCAGTATCAATCCACACGATATCTCCAATGTTGTAGCTGTGAGTAATTGTCCCTGCACAGAGCTCATTTCCTGTGGTGCTGTCTTCTGTTTTGAATTCTGATGGACACAGAGATTGATTGGAGAGTGGCCTGAGGCAGGTAGACTCAAGTAGGCCAAGTCCTGCTTCCACAGCAGTGCCAAGATGAGCCATACCAGACTCTTTGAGGACACAGATAGCAGGACAAACAAATGGCTCTTCCCTTTTCATCCCTTTTCTGAGGTAGCAGTGCTGTGAAGAGCAGTGTTTTGTAAAATAAACACTTGATATGTTCCTCATTGTCTTAGCAATTACAGCAGAGACATTGCACTGAGCATTGATTTGGATTTCACCAGACCTCAACCGGACAGCTTCAAACATTACACTAAGCAGCTCTGCCCTCCTGTATGTTTGTTGGGTCACACCATCTGTGGCAATGGCTTTCACCAGCTGCAAGACTTGGTTTTCAATGTCTTTCAGAACAGCATTGTGAAATGTGTAGCTGTCACAGAAGGCACAACACAAGCACTGAAAAAATGCATCAAATGCACAGGTATTGAGCACAGAGATCGTTGATTCCCCTAATCTCATAGGCTGATGATGGTTTCCGTTTTTTAATAATCCCACCTTCACTCTTTTGGCCCCAAAAGATTCATCTGTATGGAGCTATTCGGTACATGGAGAGAGGTAGGAAGTCGTCTTCCTTTTTTTGGGTGGAACAGCCCCTCCAGTTCTCAACTGCATCTTCATCAGCCGGAGGAATGTTGGTGGCAGCATCAGATCCCACAAATGGGTGAGCATCCATTTTTATTTTGTCTTCTGCACTGTGAGTCGTCATGGATCCAGAATTGGCATCTGTGACTTTCAGTGATCCCACTGTTTCCTCGTCTTTGGTCTTTTCTTTTGCAGAACAAATCTGCATATTTCCTTCGATGAAGGAAAGATGACGAGCAATAAAGCAATCGACTCGAACAGGCAAGTTTTCATGTTTGAAAAGGCCCTGTTTTATGTTTTTGAACTCAGCTTCAACAGTGGCTGAACTTGCTGTGATCCTGGTGCTTTGGAAGAGAGAGACCATTATTCCTGTCCAGAGTGGCAAGTAACTTGCCAGTATTATTATATGGGGAATAATCTCAGGGAAAAGTGAATATTATCTCGATCCCTGTTTGCTGCAGCAAGTGACCTGCTCTCCTCACATATTTCTGTTACCCACTGTCATAGGTCAGTCTGGATCTCATTAGCTGAATCCACTTTTTCACTTTCCTCTGTCTGTTCATCTGGAGTGATTGTCACGATCCTGGGTCTTATGACCCAGTGTTTTGAGTTTTAGTTCATTTTGATGTTTATAGTATGTTTAAGCTGATTAGGTTTCCTATGTTCATTTGCTTATTAGTTCCCCCTTGTGTTTTCAACCCCTGTGAAGTCTCCCTTGCCCTTCATTTGTTTCATGTCTGTGAGTCTTATGTTGTCAAGTTCATGTTGTCATGTCTGCGTCTCATTGTTTCCTGTTTTATTTTGAAGGGGTCCTGTGTTCCTATGTTCAATGTTTTTAGTTTTACTCTCCTCTTGTAACGTCGTTATATTCATGTGTGTCAGCTGTTCCCCCATGTGTTTCCATTTTCCTTCATTATCCTCCCGTGTATTTAGTCCGTGTGTCTTCAGTCATTCCTTGTCAGGTTGTCTGCTTATCCACGTCACAACTTCAGGTATCCATGTCAGTTCACCATGTTTAAGGTTTTTTTTCATGTTTAGTTTTAGTTCACCCAGTTTAGGTTATTGTTTAGTAGTGATGGCCAAATGAAGCTTTCTGAAACATTGAAGCTTGTATTGAAAAACGGTTCATTACTCGAAGCTTTTCAACACAGTCCTCTCTGGTGACATCTTGAGGCCAAAAATATGAGGAACAGCTTGAATCCACAAAATAAAACCAACTGCTTCATTATGATTGCCCACTCTACAGAGTGAAATTCTGTCTGATATTGGGCCGCCGTTGTGTTGATTTGAACGTGTATTTTGGGGGGTTAAAAAATGTGGTTTATTTGTTTAATAAATAATTGTGACTAGTAAACTCTCCTTGTTTGAACATGCACCATTCTGTGGTCTTTCTTTACTTGTGACTTCTTGATGTTGGTAAATACAATAATTGAAAAATACCATATTACATATAATGTACGTATAATAATGTACAATACATTATGGAGTGGCTTCTGCTGTGAGCTCCTGCCTCCATGTACGTATGCAGTTAATCGCCAGAGGGGTATATTTACAAATAATATTACATTAGGGAAATTTTCCTATACATATTTTTGACCTGGGGGTAGAATTTATTGTGAACTGGAAAGGGAAAATGCTTATGAACTTGCAAATTCAAAACATGATGCATTTAAGGTAACCCTTTTCCATTTGTATTTAACCCGTTTTGCCCCACTGGCAACAATTGTTGCCAAAGTTTATCACTGTCATTTTCGACTCACAATAAAAAATCTCAAAGGTACTAATGCAACTTTTTCCACTTATATGCTAGTAGACAACTTAGACAAAGGTTTTGATTTTTAAAAAATCGTTTCCAAGTGCTTCCTATCGCATGACATCATCTGCTTCCCGCTCTTTCTGGCTGAAGACATGGCGGATGGAAATCATCCTGGAAAGAGGTAATTTTCATAAATTTCTTATGACTTTCCCCCCAAACATATTTATAATTATTTAATCATTCAAGTCTCTAGAGTAACCCTCCCCAAAAAAATTGTACCTAGGATAAATATTTTTTTGTTCATGGGCTTATTTCTGTGAGTGGCAACAAAAGTTGCCAGTGGGCACATAGCATGTCGCTAACTAAAGGAAAACACTGTCTGCAGGATTGCTCCTAATTTACTTATTTAAAATTGTAGAATGATGTACAATGGCTCATTTTAGTCCTTTTAGAATAATTCCTAGCTAAATAAATTCACAGGTATTCAAGGCCTCTGTGTATAGGATTTTTATACATTACCATACATCATTTTCTTGCTAGCTAAAATTCGCTTGCTAGCTAACATGTATGTTGTCCTTTCCTTAGGTACACCGTAGCAGAGATCCTGGCCATGCTGCAGGACTCTGAAACTGTGGCGGACATCACAGTTGTGCCTGAGTCAGAAATGCACGCACATGACACAGACTGTGACAGTGACCAATCTGATGATGAGGCCACTGGTGACCATAACCACCTCCCATCAAGAATACTCAAAGGTGAAGGCTTTCTACCTAATTCGGACATGCAGCTGCCAAATCCCCCCGATGATGATCCTGGGTGCTCATCCTCAGTGAGTCAGACAGAGACTAGAAAGGTCAGTGGCACAAATGAAAAGGTGACCAGTCAGATTGTTGGGCCCATGCGCCACAAAACTAAGAACCAAGACAGGAAATTCAAAAAAATCAAAATTGCGGCCAAAGCACCAGCACAAGCCAACAAAAAATATCAGATCCCTCGCTATGTCCCCAAAGAACATGATCCTGGCTTCACATCAGATGATCCAGTGGATATCTTCCTCACATTTTATCCCAAGTCCCTCAGAGATGTCACACTGGAAATGTCCAATCTCTACGCTGAACAAAAAGGGAAAACGCTCAACCTGACTGAGGATGAACTTCTTACATTCTACGGTATTCTGTTGATCAGTGGATACAACACAGTCCCAAGGCGGCGTCTTCTCTGGTCAGACGATTGTGATGTCAGCAACAATGCTGTAAAAGATGCCATGCGGAGGAACAGGTTTGATGAAATTATGTCTTCTGTTCATTTAGTAGACAACATGAAGATCACAGCTGACCCGTTCTTCAAGGTGCGTCCCCTTTTTAAGCATCTAAATGACATCAACAACGCAATCCCGATAGCAGAACATGTGGCAGTAGATGAGATGATGATTGAGTATTTTGGAAGGCATGGGTGCAAACAGTTTATTAGAGGGAAGCCTATTCGTTTTGGGTATAAAATATGGAGCTTAGCATCCTCCTCCGGGTTTGTCCATCAGATGGAGCCATATGTAGGAAGCCACACACATCTGGTGGAAACTGGACTTGGTCAGGGTCCAAGTGTGGTTCTTGGCCTGGCAGAGAAAGCTGAAGTGCCACCTGGAGTCAAGTTTTACCACGACAACCTCTTCACAACCCTGTCCCTGGTGGATGAGATGACCCTGAGAGGCTATGGCAGCTGTGGCACGATGCGACAAACTCAGCTCCATAACGTTCCCTTCACAGCACCCCAGACCTTCAAGAAGACACCCAGAGGAGATGCTGAGTATCTGGTTGAGGCAGAGAAGCTGATTGTAAGGTGGAATGACAACAGCGTGGTCACCGTGGTGTCGAACATGGAGAGGGAGTTCACCGAAACTGAGGCGAAGAGATGGAATAAACAGAAGCGGACTATGGACAAGGTCAGACAGCCCAAGTGTATCCAGGACTACAACACACACATGGGAGGAGTGGACCTGCATGACCAGTTTGTCAGCCGCTACAGAGTCAACATCCGGTCCAAGAAGTGGTGGTGGCCATGCTTCAGCTGGGCCCTGAACAGTGCCATGGTGAACAGCTGGTGCTATTACAGGTACACAAGGCTGTATGTTATTTAGTGATATCACAATCGAGTTGGTGATGTTTGACTCGAGGTCATCGCTAGTGCTCTTCGGTCGACAAGAGCAACAGTGATGATATCCAGACCAACATCACAAACTCAAGTGTGATATTGCTTTTACAGAACATTCTACATATGGGGCATGACGTTGTAGAAAGGATGAAACGATGCACATTCATGCATCTATCATGCTTGTTTTGTCATTCATTTAGGTCCTGGAAAAGCGGGGAGAAGGATCTCCTCTCCTTCCAGAGGCTGGTAGCCCAGACCCTCCTCCTGCGCCATGGAACAAAGCCAAGTAGGCAGGGCAGAAGATCTTCAATGGCGGTGGCGATAACTGATGCCACCAGGTTTGATAATTTGAACCACTGGCCCTGCAACACTGGTAGCAGGTACAAGCGATGCAAGAACTGCGGCGGACGCACATCATTTGCGTGTGGAAAGTGTGATGTGCCACTACATGTGGAGTGCTTCAAGAAGTACCACACTGAGTAGAACATGCATGAAAGATGATGGAATGTATGGGAAGAAATATGTTATATATGTATATATGTTTTTAGAGGTTCTAAGAAAAAAATGTTTGTTGAGTTTTTGAGTATAAAAAAATTGAGAATAAAGAAATCAGTTCAAATTGTTTGATGTTTTGAATTTTATACAGGGGGAACCTGAGGCTCCACCTTTTTGTTATTATTTATTATGACTATATTATTATTTTGTTCTTATTATATTATTATTATTACTTCTCTATTATTATTATTAGGTGACATTTGACCTAGTGACAAGCTGTGTGACTACTGGCAACAATTGTTGCCAGTCATAAAAATGCTATTTTCTTCAAAAAAAAAGTACAAAATGGAAAAAATAAATACATAACATGATTCAGAGGGACTCAACTGATAAAATGATATGCCTTACAACTCTGAAAAAAATCTGGGCACAAACGGGTTAAGAAGAAAATTAGTTCCACTGTGCGATGGCCGAACCTGTTCCTTTTCGTGGAGATAATTTCTCCTGCCTTAAGTAAAATCCCTTCACATGGCACAGAGGAGGCTGGAGTGCAGAGAAACTGGTAGAGATGCAGTTATACAGTTTACCTGGGCCCCACAAACTATCAGCTAAAGAGAATAAATAAATTAAATTGCTGCACATTTGGCAGACTAACATTTTAAGATTAATTAAAAAGTAAAATACATATTTTTATAACATTAAATGTAAAGAGTCAAATTGAAGTTTTTCTAAAGTTATTTTATGATATTTATATTATGAAAAGCAGATTTTTGACATTTTAAGTTTTTCCCGTTTTCAGATCAAATAAACACGCACAAAACAAAAGCAAACGGCCAGAACACAAAGCTGGAAAATCCACCCGATTGACCAAAATCTACTCAAAATACTTCCACACAACAGAACCTCCTCTATTCCTCGCTGGCTCCAAATCTGTCAGTAGATTGATCAGTGGTTCAATATCTGTCACCATCAAAACACTCCACAAATCCCGCTAATGATTCACTTCCTTATAAACCATTGAATCAGATACTGAAGCAGTTACGTTCTAAATGAAGCTTCGGACGTCACTGATCACGTGACTCTGGCCAAACGAATCAAGCCTCGACACAGTGCTTCTGAAGCGGTGTGTTGATTTTTTTGACACACGCACCGGAGCGTCAGCTTCAAGCGGGCCATCACTATTGTTTAGTTTCACCTATGCCCTTTGTTTGTACCTTGTTGCCTAGCCTCAATAAACGGCTTGTTTTTTGTTAAATCCACGTCATGTTCAGTTTTTGGTCTGCGTTTGAGTCCTCTCTTGCAAACACATACAGTCTGCCTCAGCCAGACTGTGACAGTGATGATGGAGTCTTGAGCAATCTGGGCTTTCAGGTATTTCTTGCACCTTTGTGAAGGAAGAGGGGGCTCCAGAACTGTCATCACCTTGTGCCTCACTGAGGGCCACAACAGTTATAGCTTGTAGTAGCTGTTTTGCATGGTCCAAGCATTGTGACCGATGACGTTTTTCTAATGACCTGACAATGAAGTCTTTAACACGGTGTGTTTTCTTCTTCAGGCAGTCCCACTGGCATATCATCTTGATGCAGTGCGCAACATCAACCCTGATAAAACAAGGGGTGGGTTTGGCAGACTGGGTTCCAAGAAGGACATGAAAGCATTCATTAAGGTAGGACTTCAGATCAGGATGAGGAGTGAAAACCTTGACCAGAGCTCCCAGAATTGCCAGAGAAAAGTCACTCACATCTACCTTTGGCACAGGTGCACCTGCACAAATCCATTCTGTCAACCAGTTTGCGATGGCATTAACATCATATTTCTCTCATAGCATTTGCACTACTGGGACACTGGGTCAATTGTTTTCTGTCAGAATACCTTGATAAAGTAAGATATGCCAAAAAAAGTTTGGGAACCATTATGATTCGCAAGTAGATGGAGTTAAACAAAAAGCTGGCCGATGACCAAAGTACAAAAAAGGAACTAAAGGAAAAAAAATAACTGAAACCTAAACTGAGAACTAATACTAGGGAAAGGAGTGCTGGAGATGGGAAATAAGAGGGGAAAGTGAACTGACACTCTGGAAAAAGACAAAGGACAAGACAATAACTATATATACTCAAAAGACAATGAAAAAGGAACACAACCTCTAAAATGAAACAGGAAGTGACAGAACTAAATGGGGAAACCGCAAACATTTGAATGGACTTTGCGGAGGATCAAACGCTGGGAGAAGTGCTAAACTCTAAACCAACTGAGAACTAGGAGCAAACCTAAACACACTAAAGAACACATGAAGTGAATATAAACCTTTAACAAACCAGGGATCACAAAGGATAAATAATGTAAAAAAAAATAAAATAAAATAAACACAAAAATCAATTAAAAATATATATATCAAAAGAATAAATAATTAAGTAAATTAAACTACTGCCCAAAATATATACACTGGGTAAAACTTACCCAGGACTAGTGATGGGTAGATGAGGCCTCGTGAAGCGTTTCAGCACATTCCCCAAACTGTATCGATACTGTGTTGACACAGTGTTGCTGTTTTGCTCCATGCTGACACCTGCTGGACCTTAAATATCATTGCAGGCAATTTACTTGAGACTCCCAACAGACACGGATTCAATAACCTAGTCATACTTGTATACACTGTAAGGTATTGTACTTTCCATGGAATCATTTTATATATTTTACATTGCAAATATTGTAGACATCTTTAAATATATTGTGAATGACCTTAAGCGAAAATTAAAATGAAAGTATTGTGAATGTAATATTACCCATTTAAATGTAACTGACTCGGTTTATTATAAATTTCTATTCAGAAAAATACGTTTATCCAATGTTTTTGCATTCAGTCTATTGCCTTTTTTTTTTTTAAAAAAAAACACCATTTCCCCAGCTTTGGAAAAAAACACGCTCACAGGGCATAGATGAAGCTGGGGTACACAAACTGTAAAGCCAGGTGGAAAAGGTTCAGATACGATGTCTTCCTATTCCCCCAGTACGTTAAAGTATCCTCTGATCTTGGAATGTTTCTCTCCGACACTCTCCACAATACTAAGGGGTTGACAGTCCTTTATAATAAAATTCAGGACTGCCTGGTCCAGAACAGTTTTCCTAGATGCTTGATTTCAAAATAATAAAATGCATATTAATAAAAAAAGATGATAAAGCTGTTCAGTGTCAATATAGGCCTACCTGTGTTCATTCTCGGTGTGTTTGTCTCCTCATTTTCATGTTTGGCTCTTGAATGCCTAAACATTCAGGAGGTGCTTTTGTTTGTGTAAGAAGGTCCGCAGAACAGATGCGACATTTAACCTGCATAAAATGAAATAAATAATTTACACTGCAAGTTACATTGCTGTTTTTCCTATTCTTATAGATTACACTGAAACAAAGACAGACAAACAGTTACCTTATTTGCAGTTTAAAGATCAAAATGATCCCACACAGCAGAAACATTTTCTTTTTCTTTCGGGCTCCATTTTGTTATGGAGAGATGCGTTTTTCGTTTTCTTTTTTTTCTTTCTTTCTTTCTTTTTTTTTTTTTTTCGTTGGCGGATGCGGTACCTTTTAAACACAGTTTGGCGCGTTGGCAATGAGATGAAGATGAATAAGATGAATAATTGGTAATCTTAAGTAACTAAATCAGGGGTCAGCAACCTTTAACACCCAAAGAGCCACTTGGACCCGGTTTCCACACAAAAGAAAACACTGGGAGCCACAAATACTTTTTGAAATCTAAAATGAAGATAACACTGTATATATTGTTTGTTTTTTTTTACCTTTGTGCTTTGTGTGAACAACTAAAGTAAGTAAAGTTTATTTATTAAGCTCTTTTCACAGACAGGCAGTCACAAAGCGCTGTACACAAATATTAAAATAAACAATACAATCAATAGACATTATACACAATGTAAAAGATCAAATGATCAAATGTAAATAATAATAAAGAATATAAAATAAGTAGATCAACAATAGGCTTGTTTGAACAGAGAAGTTTTTCACTGCTTTTTAAAAGAATCCACAGAGCAACTAAGGTGTGTTGCTTATAAAATCCATGAAGTGCTACAGAGAAAATTACATTTTATTTATGTAATTAACACATTTTGAACTCTTAAAGCAATATAACAAAAGGAAAGACACCCAGCTGAACTAAAATGATCCATGTAGCAAACAAAAACTGTTGTGAGCCGCCACCCTTTTAAAAAGTAATTGGAAAAAAAGCACTATGCCGCTAAAAAAAATAGATATTTGCAAAATTCTGCCTAAATATCTATTTTACCTTGTTAATATGTGTGGCGGGGCGTGGTCTGAAGTGCCGCTGAATGGGAGTCGGACGCACCTGAGCGGCACCCGCAATCACGCCTTGCCGCCTTAAAGTCTGTGCTCTCTCTGCTGTTGTGTTGTCGGGCTGTGAGCTGAAAAGCTACAGCCGGCTGTATGCGTACAGCAACCGTGTGTGAAAAGTGGTCAATAAAGAGATACTGAAAAGCGTGTTCATGCAAACATCGTTGGGTCCGCCGTGATATGAGACTTCTGGTCCCGAGCCTCTGCGCACAGCATCTGCAAATCGGGGCTTTCATCTTTACGCAGGACTGAAAGCTGTCATCTGTGAGGCGTGAGCGGTGTTTGTTTTTAACATAGTTCACGGTGGAGAATGGCTGCCGACATAATGTGGATCCGAAGATCCATAATTGGCCTATCTGGGATTGAAAGTCTCGATAAATGCACCGTGTTTCGGCGGGTACACCAGCTTCCCCGAGTGTGACGCTTATTTTGAGCGATGAAAAAAATAATAAAATATAATTTTATTTTTATATTTCAAAATCACAGCAATCTTCTAATATAGAACTACAAGTTTTTGTTTTTTTTAAAAAAAGAACTAAACACAAATAAAATGCACTTCAGCTAAATACTTCTAATTTATTTTCCCAAACCACGCGGAGCCGCAGTATAAGGACTAAAGAGCCACATGCTGCTCCGGAGCCGCGGGTTGCCGAGCCCTGAACTAAATCAATACAACAAACTCCAAATTCAGAGTCCTTATGGTTGTACATCCACCTTCTTGTTACATCTCCTTGTAAGATAAAATCACTTGCATAGGATACACATGTGCATCGTTTATCATATCTCCACCATGAAGCCTGCTCGGTCTTCCAGATGAATTTTGACATCCTGCCAAAATGAAATAATTTTCAAATCTTAAGAGACAGAGGAAAAAGGAGACACAGAAACGAAAAAACCCAGTCTTCTTCCATTCTGTGAAATGATTAATAAACTAGCTGAGAGTCAACATGTCTTTATTCCAAGGTCTATATTAGATTATTGATTGTTTTACTCTTATTGAAGTTAAGAATAAGAACATAACTGACCGATTAGGACTTTCCATGAGAAGTCAACATCTTTGTTGTTTTTTTTTTCATTTTAAAAGTCTTTGGAGGTGAATGAAGGACAGTACATGAACTGAGGAGAAGGGGAGTGCAGGCTGAGCAGGTGAAAGAGCAGGGAGGGATTGACTAAAAGGAATGGTGCTTGAGAGGTGGTGCACAGCAGGTAGGTGCTTTGTCATGAAGCAATGTGAGTGTGGAAACGGGAATCGGTAGATTCCTGATGAGCGAGCTGGGTGACATTCAAGGGAGAGTCTAGGAACACAGAAGAACATGTTAGCATAGTGAAGATCATAAAGAACAAAACCAGAAAGCTGGTTTGAAAATGTCTAATTACCAACTGTGGGTGAGTTATTGTAAAGGACCAGTTACAATAAGGGTTTTAAATGTGTACAAGCATGTTTCTAAAATCATGTAAATATGTGAATTAATCGCTTGTTTGTCCACTTTAACAAGTCCAATGACAGTGGGCAGCTGGAGTCACATTAAAGGGATGATATTGGAAAGATTGCTTTTATCACCTCTCGTTACAGTTATATATTTTAAATACTTGTGTAAAATCAAACAATTTCACATTAGCATTCAAACTAATGCCTTGCATGATACAAAGTTGGTATAGTTTACTTTTACATTTAAATGTGTCAAATAAGCAAGAAATTAAGAAATCAGGAAGTGGACAAATGCTTTTTTTTTTCATTGCACTGTATATATCTAACCAGTAGAGGGAGTCTTTACACTTTTGCTTTACTGATATAGTGCAGCATTCTTGAGAAGAAGACATGAGCACAGAGTGACTGATTTGCAGCTTTGAATGATGTAATTGCAGCAACATGCTTGGGTAGTCAGTATTTTCCTATCTTTTTGTCACTGCAAGTGTATTCTTGTCAAGAAGTCAGACGGCAGGTAAATAAGTGTAGTTTGATAAGCTATTTTATATAATAAAAGTCAGTTACTACTAGTATCTTTTACATAGTTTGGTCTTTTTCCTTTTTTCTTTTCTTCCTCCCATCTTTTTTTAATTGTTTAGTTGCTTTGTGTCATAAAGAAAAGCACTTTTGGTCCGAGTCTCATAGAAATCAAGGTGTCAAAGTGTTTGACTATTATTCAGTTAATAAAACAGAGATAGGCAAAGGTTAACCCTCTCACGTCTAAGTCAACATCAGCGATGACCTTAACTCTAGCTCTGAATCCTAACCCCGACCTTCATGTTTTATAGGAATTCTAAATAATCTTTCTTTCTTGTTCCACTGATTGAGAACTGGTTAAAGAAAATGGATGGATGGATTATCATGTAAATGTCCCACTCAAAGTTAAACTTCAAACTCACATAGAATCAACTCTAGCTCCAGGGATATCAATACAATATACCTCAAATTGAGCTGTAGGTGGCAGGGGAGTAATTCATGTTGATTTGATTTGATAGACAGAGATAAAATATATAGCCAAATGTATGTGGCAAGCACAAGTATGTTGTGTGTGTGTTGTGTTGTGTGTGTGTTTTTTTTTTTTTTTTTTTTTTACTTCCACCAAGGGTTCAGCAGCAGCTGCTCCATCTTCTGGACCACTGAGTATTTGGCTCAAAGTACTCAGAGACATTTCATGTAGCAGTCTATATAGATATACATTTTTTTATTTTATTTTTAAGTTTGCTGTTTAGCTTCTACATTTTTATTTCAAGGACTATTTAGTGACATTCTCTTGCCATTTGCTGAAGACATTATAGTTAATAACTTAAAGAACATATGCACATGTTAAGCAGAAATGAGTTGTAATGCAGCATCAGCGGAAGTGTTGTAACTGATACAAAAGAATTTTGTTTCAATTCTGATCTAAGTTAAAAGAAACAGAAAATGAGATTTCACCATACTCGCTCATACGGTCGAATTTTTGTAACTGTTAGAGTGAGCTAAGTTTCCTTTAAATCCCAAATGCAGGGCAGATGTGAGAAAGGTGATGATGATGTTCTGAAGCTCTTAAGAACGTACACGCTCCAAGTCCAGAAAAAAGGTATGAGATTCTGGACACAGATGGTAAACTGCTGTCAGACCCTAAATAAATATTCCTCTGTTGTTACAGATACTGTTTCAGCTGCTACTCTTTGAGAAGTTGACATATTAGTTACATTTCCACAAGGAGTTTTTTTTTTTTTTTTTTTTTTCATGAGAATATTGTGCAGACACAAGGACAGTTGGCTTTCAGCGTAAGAAGTAGTTTATCAAGATTGCAAAACCGGATGCTGATAAGAGCCCCATACTGTGTCACTGAAAAGAAACGGAGAGATTCAACTTTTAAATGTTGTGCAAACTTCCTGTAGATCTAGTTCTTCATAAGGGGTGACAAATCACCCCTAAACTGCGTTTTATTAATCTGCAGAGGATTCATCAACAGCCAACAAGACAGCTTCACTAAAGGTACTTACTTCATTTTTCACCAACCATGAAAGATTTCCCAGGAATATTTCTCTAAATATGTATACGTGCTTAAAAAAACCAGTAAATTCATTTTTTTAAACTGTCACATGATGTAAAAACACAAATTTAGTGTTATTTTACAATACTAGTGTGGAATTTCAAGAACAAGGGTGATGTGCAAAGCTGCATCTGAACTACAGAGGGGTAAAGTTGTTGCCATGCAATGAGGATATGGGAAAAAGTTGATGAAAGTAGGTTAAGAAGAGAAGTGATGATCGATGAGCAGCATTATGGCTTCATGCCAAGAAGGAGCACTGCAGATGTAATGTTTGCCTTTAGAATGTAGATGCAAAGTATAAAGAAGGTCAGAATTCATACGGGAGCGGAAGAGGAGTATGTGGACTATGATGATGACTATGATGATATTATGTTCTTTAGTGAGAGGACTGAGCAGGTGGAAGAGAACCTGGAGACGTGACGGTACTCACAGGGTAGAAGGGAAATCTAGAGAAATGTTAGTGTGGCATGGGATTCAGATGGGGTAGCAAAACCAATATGACATGTGCATGGATATATTGGACAAAGGAAGTGTAAGACAGGGGAAAAGAACAAAACCTTACACAAAGTTCCCAGATGTATGTATTATAACATGAACATGCAGAGGTTTGCGTGACAAAGGAGCATGCTCAGCATTGTGTCAGATGACGGCAAATGATCCACTCTGGTGACCCTTAAAGGGTGCAGCAGATAGAAGAAAAATTAAATCACACTTTACAACTTTACTTACAACACTTTATTACAGAAAAAGTGCTTTTTTTTTGAGGATTGCAAATTTGAAAATAATGCCCTTTCATGTTTGTGTCTAATTGTCTGGGAGCTATGTTGACACACTGTCTTAGATGAATGTCACCATAGTTTCAGTTTCCTACTAACTTTGACTGGGAAATGAACCTTTTACTTATTGTTTTTCTTTGTAGGTCTAAAGTCAGTGAGGGAGATGGCCACTAACTCTTTCAATCCAATCAATACAACTGCTGCACCTGCTGGAAATGGCTCTGAGAATAGTTACTGTCCTGATGGGCTGATACAGCCTATCAAAATCATGTCTCTCATAATTTATTCTCTGGCCTTTATACTTGGTGTGCTCGGGAATGGAGTGGTTATCTGGGTGACCGGCTTCAAGATGAAGAAAACTGTTAACACACTTTGGTACCTCAACCTTGCTGTGGCTGACTTCCTCTTCACTGCATTTCTGCCCCTGAGTGTGACTTACACAGCTTTGGATTTGCACTGGCCTTTTGGCAAGTTCATGTGCAAGCTCAACACCGTGGTACTTATTCTGAACATGTTTGCCAGTGTCTACATTCTGGTGGTGATCAGTGTGGACAGATGTGTGTCTGTGGTGTGGCCCGTCTGGGCTCAGAACCACCGAAATGCACGCAAGGCATCCTACGTGAGTCTGTGTGTTTGGGTGGTGGCTTTGATTCTCAGTGCTCCATACTTCATCTTCAGGGACACTGAGAAAGTTTGTGACAAAATCCTCTGCTTCGACAACTATCCTCTTTCTGATGACTATAAAACACCATCTGTGAACCAGTTAAGGCAATTTCGTCTTCAGGCCATGACTATCACGCGCTTCCTCCTAGGATTTGTTGTGCCCTTCACTGTCATTGTCTCGTGTTATGCTGTCATAATTCATCGTCTCAGAAGAAACCGCACACTGGCCAGTCAGTCAAGTCGCCCCTTTAAGATCATCGCTGCCATTATTATCACTTTCTTTCTGTGCTGGGCTCCCTTTCACATCATGGCTCTAATTGAGATGGCAAGTTACATGCCAGAATATTCAAGTGAGATATTAGATATCACCAAAATTTGGATACCACTAGCCACCAGTCTGGCCTTTCTCAACAGCTGCCTGAATCCACTTCTGTATGTGTTCATGGGCCAAGATTTTAAGGATAAAATCCGCAAATCCATCCTGAATGTGCTGGAGAGTGCCTTCCAGGAAGAGGAGACACGCACTCACACTTACACAAAGTCAGTGGACACCAGTCAGAGCCAAGAGTTCAGATTTGAATACTGAGGTATAAGACACCAAATTATGAAACTGTAAAGTATGTGTCAAACATACTTTACAGTTTGTAAAGGTTTTTCACTAGCTGTAGTGGAATCCAGATATGTGACTGATGCAGTAGCGCTAAGCAGATTTGCTGTTGGTGTCTTTGATTCGCAGCTGTGCATTCAGATTGTTCGTTTTTGGATTTCAAAGAAATTGTAAAATGTGTTTTCAATATATTTAATCACTTATGCTCTTATGCTCAAACTGGGACCTGCTTTTTATAATAATTTTCTAAATTTTTAACAAAATGAACTCTTTGTAAAAGCTCAGTCTATGTACAGAATATAATTTATGTCTTTTTCCACTTTCTTTCTTTTTTTTTCTCAGCTATGGTGAAATCAATAAAAGAGGATAATGACAATGATGATCATTCTTTCTTACAATCATTTAAATTATGAGAGTATATTTGGACTTAAGTGGGTTCAAAATATTATTTTTGTATGGTGCATTTATAAATAAATCCTCATGTGTGTATCAATTAATCCCACATCTAATAAGAACAGCTTATCATTATCAAAACACAAATAACGGAACACACTGATTAATACAATATTAACCAGTAGGGGGAGCTGTTTGCATACTAAAACTTCACAAACCACAATCCTTGAAAGAAAAACATGCCACACATGACTGAGTTGCAATTTTTAATAACTCTAATTTAGAAAATCAGACAGTGTGCTCTTTGTTTTGCTTATGTGTCGACTAGACAGGAATTGGATGGTTAAATCACCTATGTGAAGCATAATTATTTTTAGTAGACGACTTATGCTGAAGCAAATTATTATCAAAAGTAGGCAAATGAGTGAAATAGAGTGTGAATTCGGAGAATAGAGATGACATGTAATTATCCTGTGTAAATAAATACACACAACATAAACAAATACATAGAACAGGCACACAGAATCGCTGCCATTCCCCCATATCGCTCTGTAAGAAACACAGTGGTGAGGATTTAGCAAAAAAGCTTGAGAAACTCCCATTAAATTACAGAAGGAAGCCAGAAAAGGGAGTGAGAATGATTGAAAAAGATTGAAAAATGCAAAAAGAAGAAAAAGGGCAATGCTTGAGCTGAAATAAGGAAGGGGTAAAAAATCCGTAAAATCGGTACAAAGAGAAGAGGTCTGACATCAGGGGAAGAGGAATATGACAAGAGACCAATAAACCTCAGAAAAAGACAAAAAAAAAAAAAAAAAAGGTGGCGGACAATAGCACCTCATCTGTGAGCCTAAGATGAGAAACCCCGCCAAATTTTAAAGTAATATCCAGTAATATCCAGTGGTTTCTGCCAGTTAATAGAGGTGTGAAATGGCATTGAGCCATTCTCTTTTTTTAAGATACAGCACATATTTTTAGTTGGGAATTTATGTTCTTGTCACAGTCAGGCTGCGAAGCTGACTGTGTGGATAAAGGAGGTGAACCCAAGCACAGACACTATAAAACAAAACTCAAACTTAACAGAAAACAAGCCGTTTATTAACGCTAGTAAAACAAGAGGTGAAGCTAAACGATAACCTAAACTGGGGAAACTAAAGACAAACACAAAAACAAAACATGAAACTTGATGTGAATACATGGATACAAAGATAGCTGGAAGACGGAAAGAGAACCTGACACTGAACAAAGTAGGACCGAGGACTTAAGTACACAGAGAGATAATGAGGGGGTGGGGAACAGGTGGGAACACAGCTGGGACAAATCAGACCTAACGAGACAAGGGGAAGCAAAACTAGACCCACTGCACATAGGACAGGGACTTTCACAGTAAAACAGGAAACAGAGTGGAATGGAGACATGACAAGACAAGCTTGACAACATGAACAAGAAGACAAGAAACATGACAGAGTAACACAGAAGACCTAAGTGAAACGTAACTAAACTAAAATTAAGGCAACCAAATGATAATCCTATTACTCAAAATTTAAAGGGATAACTTAAGAACTCAAAACGTAAACTGAAAAAGCTGGGTCAGAGACCCAGGATCGTGACAGTACACACCAACAAGGGCCAACTCCAGATGGCCCAAAACAAAACAAGAGACAACCAGCCCCGGGTGGGTGGAAGGGGCCTGGACAGAGGGCATGGGACTAGCCAAAACAAACTGGAGCACCAAATCCAAAAACAAAGGCACACGAGTCCAAAACATAGTTCAGGGGGCCGACCCCGAGGTGGATAGCACAACAGCCTGTAGTGGATTTTTGTATGACATGTATACCTATATATCTAACGTGATGGATTTTTGTACCTATATATCTATCTGAATATGTATATACCGTAACTTTCATGTGGAGTTTTAGGCACGCGGTGGTTTACACACACACACGCACACACACACACACACATGCACACACCCACGTATGCCCACATGCAGCACATTCATGAGGCATATCTCTTACATGGTAGCAGAGATACTAAAAACAACATAATGAAATCACTGTCCTGTATACACACACACTATAAACCTACTTGGAGTGTTTATTTTTATGTAATGCATTTAACTCATATATTTGATGTAGTTAGGTCAAGTATTATTCACATGAATTTCATAAGATTATCACAAAAACTATGCTATTTGCTGTACTAATGTGTGACCTTTGACCATGGTGTGACCTATTGTCAGAAGGCAAATCAAAGGGTTAACCTAGGGGTGTCACTTTGGGCTGGGCCCTCAGCCAGAGCTCTGCCCGAACCCTGGCCCGTACTTGACCCTGCACCTGCTGTTCCTGGGCGCGTGGGAAAGTTACTCAGCAGCAGGAGGTGGGACTACTGGTACCTTTAAAAGGGGGCCTGGGAAAGCCCTCGGGGCTTTTTCCTGCTGTCTGTCCGTGGGGTTGGTCCCTACCTGCATGCGCTTACGGCGAACACCCTAGGGGAGCTTTGCTTTTCCTTCTGTTTTGCTGAGCTGCACTGTTCAATAAAACAGCTGGCATAGAACTTTGCTCCTCTCCTGTAATTTTTGTGTTTTTGACTTTAATTGAAAGTGGGAAGCTGAGATCCACCTATTGCTAATCTGAAGAATTACTCTCCATTGTGACAAACACAATTGGGCGACCGAACGAAGGGACAAGGAGTTGGAGGCGTCAGCCGTGGACCATGGGCGTTGTTGCCACTCTGCGCACCCAGAGAGCACCAAGCGGCCGCATAAGATAAGGTAAGCAGAGCTTTTTCTGCATAAAATAATTGGTGCTGTCTGAGTGCTGTCTGAGGGGATTCCGCCCGGGTTCAAGGTACATTTTCGCCTCGCCTTGAAAAAGAACATTAAAAGTGTTCCTTGTAATTGGAGAGTTAAAACTGTTACATTATTAAAATTATTAATATTGGAGACAGGGAAGGAGCGGAGTTTAATGCTGGGATCTATGTGTAACTTTGCTGTGAACCACGGCACGGAAGTGTGTGTGTGGCTGTGAGTGGGAGCTGCTGTATGTGTAAAGAGGTTATCTGTCTTGACCTGTGTTTGGGTTGATGACTGCTGAGCTGTGAGGGAGTGTGCGCTAAGTGGGATCTGTTGCTTTCTGTTTTGTTTTGGGTTATAGCTCTTGGAGGAGTTTGTTCTGTTATTCTTTAGTGTCAAAGCTGAAGGATAGACTTGTTAGTGTGTGTAAGTTGCGCAGAAGTAAAAAGTTGAAAAGTGATGAAAAGTGATGAAAAGTGAAATATATGTCGGCACTCTCAAGGTGGTTACCGCTGGAAACCTAGTTATCCATTTAGATAGATAAGGTGACACAGGCTAACTAGGTTAACCATTTAATTGGTTAACCTAGTTAACCCAAGTGAATTGCTAGGTAGTCAGGTCTACTCGGGCTTTGGGGGATTTTTGGAGATAAATTCCTAGCCAGTAATGCGGGGACTTGGGGCTCACAGTAGGAATCTGAGGGCATGCGAGTCCACCGGTCTGGACGGGCTAGATGAATTGCGCGCGTCGCTGTATGAAAGGCGACACCTTCGGCCAAAGTGTAAATATGTAAATAGCTGTTATTAACCCTTAAGTATAATCGCTGCTGTAAATATTGCTGACTAGTGATTTAGAGGATAGTTTCTTGTTGCTGTAAATATTGCTTAATACTAATCTATGAATATGACTAATGTATGGCTGTAAATAGGAGTTAAAGGAACACGCGTGAGGGGATGGGTTTTGATTTATAAATTAGAAAAGGGAGAATAGGTAAGGTAATACATTGTTGTAAAGAGATGTTAAATTAGACAAGGTGTTAAATAAATAAATAAATAAACTGAGCAGCTCACTGGGGGACAGAAATTCGGCCGAGGGGGTGTTAAAAGCCATAATTAAATTACGTGAGGGAGATTAGAGAGGGATGTCAGAAAATAACTAGGGCAAGTGAAAGTAAAAAAAAGGAAAATTTACTCTCAAGGTTTGTGTTAAAAGTTGGGAAAAAAGAAAATCATTGTCGAAATTGGGATTAGACGCTTTAATGTCTTGAGTAAGTAGTTACAGGGTTAGATAAAATAACATTGTGTTGACAAAATTGGAGTAGAGTGGAGTAAATAAGTACTTATTGGTAAAAGAGGGGATAAATAGAATCAGAAGAGTATAAATAATAACGAGGTATAAAAACAGAATAAAATAACTGTAAGGTTATAGAAAAATAGAGCTCTTAAAAAAAGAAGAAGAGGAAAGAAAAGGAAAATATAAGCACTAATACTTGCGAATAACTAAAATAGCAAGAAATAATAATTGAGACTAACAGTAATTCTAAGATATAGCTGAGATAACAGTAACAGAGTGCAAGTGGTGGATGGCATGGCATAAAGTTAATCAAACTGAACTTTAGTATGGAATGAGGCTTGCATAGGATACACATGTGCATCGTTTATCATATCTCCACCATGAAGCCTGCTCGGTCTTCCAGATGAATTTTGACATCCTGCCAAAATGAAATAATTTTCAAATCTTAAGAGACAGAGGAAAAAGGAGACACAGAAACGAAAAAACCCAGTCTTCTTCCATTCTGTGAAATGATTAATAAACTAGCTGAGAGTCAACATGTCTTTATTCCAAGGTCTATATT
Organism: Oreochromis niloticus; assembly: GCF_001858045.2. Classification (NCBI taxonomy): domain Eukaryota; kingdom Metazoa; phylum Chordata; class Actinopteri; order Cichliformes; family Cichlidae; genus Oreochromis; species Oreochromis niloticus. Next base: position 17,169,423 of record NC_031976.2, on the reverse strand, counting down.
AGATTATTGATTGTTTTACTCTTATTGAAGTTAAGAATAAGAACATAACTGACCGATTAGGACTTTCCATGAGAAGTCAACATCTTTGTTGTTTTTTTTTTTCATTTTAAAAGTCTTTGGAGGTGAATGAAGGACAGTACATGAACTGAGGAGAAGGGGAGTGCAGGCTGAGCAGGTGAAAGAGCAGGGAGGGATTGACTAAAAGGAATGGTGCTTGAGAGGTGGTGCACAGCAGGTAGGTGCTTTGTCATGAAGCAATGTGAGTGTGGAAACGGGAATCGGTAGATTCCTGATGAGCGAGCTGGGTGACATTCAAGGGAGAGTCTAGGAACACAGAAGAACATGTTAGCATAGTGAAGATCATAAAGAACAAAACCAGAAAGCTGGTTTGAAAATGTCTAATTACCAACTGTGGGTGAGTTATTGTAAAGGACCAGTTACAATAAGGGTTTTAAATGTGTACAAGCATGTTTCTAAAATCATGTAAATATGTGAATTAATCGCTTGTTTGTCCACTTTAACAAGTCCAATGACAGTGGGCAGCTGGAGTCACATTAAAGGGATGATATTGGAAAGATTGCTTTTATCACCTCTCGTTACAGTTATATATTTTAAATACTTGTGTAAAATCAAACAATTTCACATTAGCATTCAAACTAATGCCTTGCATGATACAAAGTTGGTATAGTTTACTTTTACATTTAAATGTGTCAAATAAGCAAGAAATTAAGAAATCAGGAAGTGGACAAATGCTTTTTTTTTTCATTGCACTGTATATATCTAACCAGTAGAGGGAGTCTTTACACTTTTGCTTTACTGATATAGTGCAGCATTCTTGAGAAGAAGACATGAGCACAGAGTGACTGATTTGCAGCTTTGAATGATGTAATTGCAGCAACATGCTTGGGTAGTCAGTATTTTCCTATCTTTTTGTCACTGCAAGTGTATTCTTGTCAAGAAGTCAGACGGCAGGTAAATAAGTGTAGTTTGATAAGCTATTTTATATAATAAAAGTCAGTTACTACTAGTATCTTTTACATAGTTTGGTCTTTTTCCTTTTTTCTTTTCTTCCTCCCATCTTTTTTTAATTGTTTAGTTGCTTTGTGTCATAAAGAAAAGCACTTTTGGTCCGAGTCTCATAGAAATCAAGGTGTCAAAGTGTTTGACTATTATTCAGTTAATAAAACAGAGATAGGCAAAGGTTAACCCTCTCACGTCTAAGTCAACATCAGCGATGACCTTAACTCTAGCTCTGAATCCTAACCCCGACCTTCATGTTTTATAGGAATTCTAAATAATCTTTCTTTCTTGTTCCACTGATTGAGAACTGGTTAAAGAAAATGGATGGATGGATTATCATGTAAATGTCCCACTCAAAGTTAAACTGCAAACTCACATAGAATCAACTCTAACTCCAGGGATATCAATACAATATACCTCAAATTGAGCTGTAGGTGGCAGGGGAGTAATTCATGTTGATTTGATTTGATAGACAGAGATAAAATATATAGCCAAATGTATGTGGCAAGCACAAGTATGTTGTGTTTTTTTTTTTGTTTGTTTGTTTTTACTTCCACCAAGGGTTCAGCAGCAGCTGCTCCATCTTCTTCTGGACCACTGAGTATTTGGCTCAAAGTACTCAGAGACATTTCATGTAGCAGTCTATATAGATATACATTTTTTTTTTTTTTAAGTTTGCTGTTTAGCTTCTACATTTTTATTTCAAGGACTATTTAGTGACATTCTCTTGCCATGAAGACATTATAGTTAATAACTTAAAGAACATATGCACATGTTAAGCAGAAATGAGTTGTAATGCAGCATCAGCGGAAGTGTTGTAACTGATACAAAAGAATTTTGTTTCAATTCTGATCTAAGTTAAAAGAAACAGAAAATGAGATTTCACCATACTCGCTCATACGGTCGAATTTTTGTAACTGTTAGAGTGAGCTAAGTTTCCTTTAAATCCCAAATGCAGGGCAGATGTGAGAAAGGTGATGATGATGTTCTGAAGCTCTTAAGAACGTACAAGCTCCAAGTCCAGAAAAAAGGTATGAGATTCTGGACACAGATGGTAAACTGCTGTCAGACCCTAAATAAATATTCCTCTGTTGTTACAGCTACTGTTTCAGCTGCTACTCTTTGAGAAGTTGACATATTAGTTACATTTCCACAAGGAGTTTTTTTTTTTTCATGAGAATATTGTGCAGACACAAGAAAAGGACAGTTGGCTTTCAGCGTAAGAAGTAGTTTATCAAGATTGCAAAACCGGATGCTGATAAGAGCCCCATACTGCGTCACTGAAAAGAAATAGAGAGATTCAAATTTTAATTGTTGTGCAAACTTCCTGTAGATCTAGTTCTTCATAAGGGGTGACATATCATCCATAAACTGCGTTTTATTAATCTGCAGTGAATTCGTCCACAAAAAAGAGCTTTACTAAATTACTAAATAACATATTTGTAGAACTGCAGATACATCAGGTATTTTTCTATGAACCTGAAGAACTTGAAAAATCACTTATCTTGAACATAATGTATTTTTATGTTTCTTGGCCCTAGTGGACAAATCTATAAAGTCTATACATGTTAATATTATTGACTGTTATGTGTTAGTAGGGTTGGCAAAAAATTCATGAAGATGCTCTTCTTCCACCTGAATCCAACCAAAAATAAAAACCAAAAAGAAGAAAAGACAAACAAAATACACACCCAGGGCATAGGGACAATGAGTTAGAAAGTGCATATTTTACTTTTATTTACTGAATTATATTATATGCTACTGATTGTGGAAACACATTGGTTTTCCTCAGAATATTTCATGACTTGATACTCACCAAACACAAGGTTGAGACAGTGTTAGGAAAGAAAATTGAGTTAAATTGCAAAACGGGGTGCTGATAGCTGGGTTACGCTATGGCCCTTTCACAAGAATATATATTAGATGTCTTTTGCTTTCAGAAAGATAATGCTGTATTCTTGATGCAATATGTTGCGGTCCAAATTGAAGGCATTGCAAACCCTCACGCTCCCAACCGCCATCTAACGCTCTCTCATGTTTTAACTTTTACAAACTTCCTGTGGATTTGCATGTTTATCAGCAGTGACATACACCCCCACACCTAAGCTGTCAGAGTTGGATCAGACATTCTTCTGCAGAGGATTCATCAACAGCCAACAAGACAGCTTCACTAAAGGTACTTACCTCATTTTTCACCAAGCATGAAAGATTTCCCAGGAATATTTCTCTAAATATGTATACGTGCTTAAAAAAACCAGTAAATTCATTTTTTTTTTAACTGTCATATGATGTAAAAACACAAATTTAGTGTTATTTTACAGTACTAGTGTGGAATTTCAAGAACAAGGGTGATGTGCAAAGCTGCATCTGAACTACAGAGGGGTAAAGTTGTTGCCATGCAATGAGGATATGGGAAAAAGTTGATGAAAGTAGGTTAAGAAGAGAAGTGATGATCGATGAGCAGCATTATGGCTTCATGCCAAGAAGGAGCACTGCAGATGTAATGTTTGCCTTGAGAATGTAGATGGAAAGTATAAAGAAGGTCAGAATTCATACGGGAGCGGAAGAGGAGTATGTGGACTATGATGATGACTATGATGATATTATGTTCTTTAGTGAGAGGACTGAGCAGGTGGAAGAGAACCTGGAGACGTGACGGTACTCTCAGGGTAGAAGGGAAATCTAGAGAAATGTTGTTAGTGTGGCATGAGAGTGGCATGGGATTCAGATGGGGTAGCAAAACCAATATGACATGTGCATGGATATATTGGACAAAGGAAGTGTAAGACAGGGGAAAAGAACAAAACCTTACACAAAGTTCCCAGATGTATGTATTATAACATGAACATGCAGAGGTTTGCGTGACAAAGGAGCATGCTCAGCATTGTGTCAGATGACGGCAAATGATCCACTCTGGTGACCCTTAAAGGGTGCAGCAGATAGAAGAAAAATTAAATCACACTTTACAACTTTACTTACAACACTTTATTACAGAAAAAGTGCTTTTTTTTTGAGGATTGCAAACTTGAAAATAATGCCCTTTCATGTTTGTGTCTAATTGTCTGGGAGCTATGTTGACACACTGTCTTAGATGAATGTCACCATAGTTTCAGTTTCCTACTAACTTTGACTGGGAAATGAACCTTTTACTTATTGTTTTTCTTTGTAGGTCTAAAGTCAGTGAGGGAGATGGCCACTAACTCTTTCAATCCAATCAATACAACTGCTGCACCTGCTGGAAATGGCTCTAAGAATAGTTACTGTCCTGATGGGCTGATACAGCCTATCAAAATCATGTCTCTCATAATTTATTCCCTGGCCTTTGTCCTCGGTGTGCTCGGGAATGGAGTGGTTATCTGGGTGACCGGCTTCAAGATGAAGAAAACTGTTAACACAGTTTGGTACCTCAACCTTGCTGTGGCTGACTTCCTCTTCACTGCATTTCTGCCCCTGAATGTGACTTACACAGCTTTGGATTTAGACTGGCTTTTTGGCAAGTTCATGTGCAAGCTCAACACCGTGGTACTTATTCTGAACATGTTTGCCAGTGTCTACATTCTGATGGTGATCAGTGTGGACAGATGTGTGTCTGTGGTGTGGCCCGTCTGTGCTCAGAACCACCGAAATGTACGCAAGGCATCCTACCTGAGTCTGTGTGTTTGGGTGGTGGCTTTGATTCTCAGTGCTCCATACTTCATCTTCAGGGACACTGAGAAAGTTTGTGACAAAATCCTCTGCTTCGACAACTATCCTCTTTCTGATGACTATGAAACACCATCTGTGAACCAGTTAAGGCAATTTCGTCTTCAGGCCATGACTATCACGCGCTTCCTCCTAGGATTTGTTGTGCCCTTCACTGTCATTGTCTCGTGTTATGCTGTCATAATTCATCGTCTCAGAAGAAACCGCACACTGGCCAGTCAGTCAAGTCGCCCCTTTAAGATCATCGCTGCCATTATTATCACTTTCTTTCTGTGCTGGGCTCCCTTTCACATCATGAGACTAATTGAGATGGCAAGTTACATGCCAGAATATTCAAGTAAAATATTAAAAGGTATCATTGCAATTGGGATGCCAATAGCCACCAGTCTGGCCTTTCTCAACAGCTGCTTGAATCCACTTCTGTATGTGTTCATGGGCCAAGATTTTAAACATAAAGTCCGCAAATCCATCCTGAATGTGCTGGAGAGTGCCTTCCAGGAAGAGGAGACACGCAGTCACACTTACACAAAGTCAGTGGACACCAGTCAGAGCCAAGAGTTCAGATTTGAATACTGAGGTATAAGACACCAAATTATGAAACTAAAGTATGTGTCAAACATACTTTACAGTTTGTAAAGGTTTTTCACTAGCTGTAGTAGAATCCAGATATGTGACTGATGCAGTAGTGCTAAGCAGACTTGCTGTTGGTGTCTTTGATTCGCAGCTGTGCATTCAGATTGTTCGTTTTTGGATTTCAAAGGAATTGTAAAATGTGTTTTCAATATATTTAATCACTTATATCCTTATGCTCAAACTGGGACCTGCTTTTTATAATAATTTTCTAAATTTTTAACAAAATGAACTCTTTGTAAAAGCTCAGTCTATGTACAGAATATAATTTATGTCTTTTTCCACTTTCTTTCTTTTTTTTTCTCAGCTATGGTGGAATCAATAAAAGAGGATAATGACAATGATGATCATCCTTTCTTACAATCATTTAAATTATGAGAGTATATTTGGACTTAAGTGGGTTCAAAATATTATTTTTGTATGGTGCATTTATAAATAAATCCTCATGTGTGTATCAATTAATCCCACATCTAATAAGAACAGCTTATCATTATCAAAAAACAAATAACGGAACACACTGATTAATACAATATTAACCAGTAGGGGGAGCTGTTTGCATACTAAAACTTCACAAACCACAATCCTGGAAAGAAAAACATGCCACACATGACTGAGTTGCAATTTTTAATAACTCTAATTTAGAAAATCAGACAGTGTGCTCTTTGTTTTGCTTATGTGTCGACTAGACAGGAATTGGATGGTTAAATCACCTATGTGAAGCATAATTATTTTTAGTAGACGACTTATGCTGAAGCAAATTATTATCAAAAGTAGGCAAATGAGTAAAATGGAGTGTGAATTCAGAGACTAGAGATGACATGTAATTATCCTGTGTAAATAAATACACACAACATAAACAAATACATAGAACAGGCACACAGAATCGCTGCCATTCCCCCATATCGCTCTGTAAGAAACACAGTGGTGAGGATTTAGCAAAAAAGCTTGAGAAACTCCCATTAAATTACAGAAGGAAGCGAGAAAAGGGAGTGAGAATGATTGAAAAAGATTGAAAAATGCAAAAAGAAGAAAAAGGGCAATGCTTGAGCTGAAATAAGGAAGGGGTAAAAAATCCGTAAAATCGGTACAAAGAGAAGAGGTCTGACATCAGGGGAAGAGGAATATGACAAAAGACCAATAAACCTCAGAAAAAGACAAAAAAAAAAAAAAACAGGTGGCGCACAATAGCACCTCATCTGTGAGCCTAAGATGAGAAACCCCGCCAAATTTTAAAGTAATATCCAGTAATATCCAGTGGTTTCTGCCAGTTAATAGAGGTGTGAAATGGCATTGAGCCATTCTCTTTTTTTAAGATACAGCACATATTTTTAGTTGGGAATTTATGTTCTTGTCACAGTCAGGCTGCGAAGCTGACTGTGTGGATAAAGGAGGTGAACCCAAGCACAGACACTATAAAACAAAACTCAAACTTAACAGAAAACAAGCCGTTTATTAACGCTAGTAAAACAAGAGGGGAAACTAAAGACAAACACAAAAACAAAACATGAAACTTGATGTGAATACATGGATACAAAGATAGCTGGAAGACGGAAAGATGGCGCAAAAGGACTTAAGTACACAGAGAGATAATGAGGGGGTGGGGAACAGGTGGGAACACAGCTGGGACAAATCAGACCTAACGAGACAAGGGGAAGCAAAACTAGACCCACTGCACATAGGACAGGGACTTTCACAGTAAAACAGGAAACAGAGTGGAATGGAGACATGACAAGACAAGCTTGACAACATGAACAAGAAGACAAGAAACATGACAGAGTAACACAGAAGACCTAAGTGAAACGTAACTAAACTAAAATTAAGGCAACCAAATGATAATCCTATTACTCAAAATTTAAAGGGATAACTTAAGAACTCAAAACGTAAACTGAAAAAGCTGGGTCAGAGACCCAGGATCGTGACAGTACACACCAACAAGGGCCAACTCCAGATGGCCCAAAACAAAACAAGAGACAACCAGCCCCGGGTGGGTGGAAGGGGCCTGGACAGAGGGCATGGGACTAGCCAAAACAAACTGGAGCACCAAATCCAAAAACAAAGGCACACGAGTCCAAAACATAGTTCAGGGGGCCGACCCCGAGGTGGATAGCACAACAGCCTGTAGTGGATTTTTGTATGACATGTATACCTATATATCTAACGTGATGGATTTTTGTACCTATATATCTATCTGAATATGTATATACCGTAACTTTCATGTGGAGTTTTAGGCACGCGGTGGTTTACACACACACACGCACACACACACACACACATGCACACACCCACGTATGCCCACATGCAGCACATTCATGAGGCATATCTCTTACATGGTAGCAGAGATACTAAAAACAACATAATGAAATCACTGTCCTGTATACACACACACTATAAACCTACTTGGAGTGTTTATTTTTATGTAATGCATTTAACTCATATATTTGATGTAGTTAGGTCAAGTATTATTCACATGAATTTCATAAGATTATCACAAAAACTATGCTATTTGCTGTACTAATGTGTGACCTTTGACCATGGTGTGACCTATTGTCAGAAGGCAAATCAAAGGGTTAACCTAGGGGTGTCACTTTGGGCTGGGCCCTCAGCCAGAGCTCTGCCCGAACCCTGGCCCGTACTTGACCCTGCACCTGCTGTTCCTGGGCGCGTGGGAAAGTTACTCAGCAGCAGGAGGTGGGACTACTGGTACCTTTAAAAGGGGGCCTGGGAAAGCCCTCGGGGCTTTTTCCTGCTGTCTGTCCGTGGGGTTGGTCCCTACCTGCATGCGCTTACGGCGAACACCCTAGGGGAGCTTTGCTTTTCCTTCTGTTTTGCTGAGCTGCACTGTTCAATAAAACAGCTGGCATAGAACTTTGCTCCTCTCCTGTAATTTTTGTGTTTTTGACTTTAATTGAAAGTGGGAAGCTGAGATCCACCTATTGCTAATCTGAAGAATTACTCTCCATTGTGACAAACACAATTGGGCGACCGAACGAAGGGACAAGGAGTTGGAGGCGTCAGCCGTGGACCATGGGCGTTGTTGCCACTCTGCGCACCCAGAGAGCACCAAGCGGCCGCATAAGATAAGGTAAGCAGAGCTTTTTCTGCATAAAATAATTGGTGCTGTCTGAGTGCTGTCTGAGGGGATTCCGCCCGGGTTCAAGGTACATTTTCGCCTCGCCTTGAAAAAGAACATTAAAAGTGTTCCTTGTAATTGGAGAGTTAAAACTGTTACATTATTAAAATTATTAATATTGGAGACAGGGAAGGAGCGGAGTTTAATGCTGGGATCTATGTGTAACTTTGCTGTGAACCACGGCACGGAAGTGTGTGTGTGGCTGTGAGTGGGAGCTGCTGTATGTGTAAAGAGGTTATCTGTCTTGACCTGTGTTTGGGTTGATGACTGCTGAGCTGTGAGGGAGTGTGCGCTAAGTGGGATCTGTTGCTTTCTGTTTTGTTTTGGGTTATAGCTCTTGGAGGAGTTTGTTCTGTTATTCTTTAGTGTCGAAGCTGAAGGATAGACTTGTTAGTGTGTGTAAGTTGCGCAGAAGTAAAAAGTTGAAAAGTGATGAAAAGTGAAATATATGTCGGCACCCTCAAGGTGGTTACCGCTGGAAACCTAGTTATCCATTTAGATAGATAAGGTGACACAGGCTAACTAGGTTAACCATTTAATTGGTTAACCTAGTTAACCCAAGTGAATTGCTAGGTAGTCAGGTCTACTCGGGCTTTGGGGGATTTTTGGAGATAAATTCCTAGCCAGTAATGCGGGGACTTGGGGCTCACAGTAGGAATCTGAGGGCATGCGAGTCCACCGGTCTGGACGGGCTAGATGAATTGCGCGCGTCGCTGTATGAAAGGCGACACCTTCGGCCAAAGTGTAAATATGTAAATAGCTGTTATTAACCCTTAAGTATAATCGCTGCTGTAAATATTGCTGACTAGTGATTTAGAGGATAGTTTCTTGTTGCTGTAAATATTGCTTAATACTAATCTATGAATATGACTAATGTATGGCTGTAAATAGGAGTTAAAGGAACACGCGTGAGGGGATGGGTTTTGATTTATAAATTAGAAAAGGGAGAATAGGTAAGGTAATACATTGTTGTAAAGAGATGTTAAATTAGACAAGGTGTTAAATAAATAAATAAATAAACTGAGCAGCTCACTGGGGGACAGAAATTCGGCCGAGGGGGTGTTAAAAGCCATAATTAAATTACGTGAGGGAGATTAGAGAGGGATGTCAGAAAATAACTAGGGCAAGTGAAAGTAAAAAAAAGGAAAATTTACTCTCAAGGTTTGTGTTAAAAGTTGGGAAAAAAGAAAATCATTGTCGAAATTGGGATTAGACGCTTTAATGTCTTGAGTAAGTAGTTACAGGGTTAGATAAAATAACATTGTGTTGACAAAATTGGAGTAGAGTGGAGTAAATAAGTACTTATTGGTAAAAGAGGGGATAAATAGAATCAGAAGAGTATAAATAATAACGAGGTATAAAAACAGAATAAAATAACTGTAAGGTTATAGAAAAATAGAGCTCTTAAAAAAAGAAGAAGAGGAAAGAAAAGGAAAATATAAGCACTAATACTTGCGAATAACTAAAATAGCAAGAAATAATAATTGAGACTAACAGTAATTCTAAGATATAGCTGAGATAACAGTAACAGAATGCAAGTGGTGGATGGCATGGCATAAAGTTAATCAAACTGAACTTTAGTATGGAATGATTTAAAAAAAAAAAATAAAAAAAATAAAAAAAACTATTGATTAACCTATTTGCATGGAATGGTGTGTATGGAAAATAGCTGGTAAAAGGTGGTGAATGCACAGCTGATCAACTTGAGGCTCTGGCGACCGTTTCGCGTATTTACAATAAAGATCTGTAAAAGGATCTGGTGTTCAAAACAGAAATAAAAAAACGGGCTGGCCCAGTGTGGGGCGGATTGTGTGGGACTTCCCTGTGCCGTTGCCATAGCAACAATAAGCCAGTGCTTGCTTGGGAGTGCTGGGGAGAAAAGTAAGAAGTAACAGATTTGTGACTGTGTCCTGACATTCCCAGAGGAGGAGACCATAGTGAGAAAATAGATAAGCTTGCTGGTTCAATAAGCCACAAACATAACATCTCATCCAAATTTAGTTGAGAGAAGTCTTAAAAATCAATAAATAATAAATATACAAATAAAATAAGATACATAGAAAAATATTTATTTTCGGGTGTGTGATTGTGATACATGGGAGTCAGTCAGAGCAAAGAAAGTGGGGCAGGTTATAGCCCTAAGGACCGGGTGATAAAACGACACCCGAATCAAAGGAGGAGGATTTTAAAATGTATGCGTAAGTGGCATAGTAGAACATCAGGGGCACATCAGTGGCCCCCAAATGGTACCTTTAACATGGCATGTTGTGAAGAGGTGGAGCTAAGCATACATAAGAAAATGGCTACGACCTCCAAAAAAGCTGTAAGCAAGAAAATAAAAGGTTAAAGGAGCGAGAGGTTTTGGGGTGGTTTAGACAAGAGGGGGCTAAATTGAGGCAGAAGCTTGTGGAAAATAAAAGTGTGCTGTCAAAAGGGAAAAATGAGATGCCGGAGTCATCACAGGTGTCTCCGTCGGCCCCTTTGTGGCCAGAGAGGCCTCCACCACACATACACACAAATCAGCATTCACAAGCGGGCCAGTATCCTCTGAGAGACATGTCCTCTGAGCAAGCTGTAATTAGTGATGGCACACAAGATGTGGACTGTGAATTAACAGGAAGACTCACTGTCACCCTAAAGGATAAGCGCAATGGCGTTGAAGGAGAGAATTGGAGACATGATGGAGAAGAAAGTGAGTGTTCCACTGGCACCTGTTATTCTGATGAAGTTGAACCTTGGTATATGACAGAGCTGAGTCGCAACAAGGCCACATCTCCACCTGGGAATAAAAATGCAGCAGAGTCAGCAGCACCTCAGACTCAGGAAATGCAACACCCCCTAACCAAAAGAGATAAGCTACACGAAACACAGCAACAAAGCGAACAGGCTTCACATCGAAAAGAATTAAACACTCCAGTCCTGCTAGAAGAGACACTTGTACGGCTGGATCAGCTGATAAATAGACATTCACAGGGATTAAGGGATCAGGAGAAGACAAAGCATGTGAAGCATCACACCATTGAGGCCCCTGTACCAGGACAGGTAGGGCCCACAACCAGGAGAATAGAATTGGTGGGAACAATAACAGATAATCCTCCCCGAGGAAAGGAGACAGCCGCATCTGCTTGTTTCTCACCTCATGATACTGTTTCAAATCGGCCTTTGTTGACAGATATGACAGGCCTACAAGACGCCATTTCCAGGGGTCAGCCGGTGGAAAGGAGAGAGAACGAAGGCCATGTGAGGGAGGAGGACAGAGGAATGTGGCTGCGGAGTGAAAGGATGGTGCACAGAGCGAGCACTCTGCCACATGATTTTCAAAGTCATAAGGATTCGGAAGGAGCATGGCTGGAGCAGTGGGGTGATGAGGGGTATGGAGCCCCTATGTGCCCTGTCATGAAGAAAGGAGGGGTCTCAACATATGTGCCTTGGTCATTTATGGACATGGTGGGACTGGCTGAGAGACTGCCTGACCTTTCACAAGGGGCGGGCAAATGGATAACAGCACTCGAGGAGAGTACAGCTGGAGTGACCCTGGCCTTGGGAGATATTAAAGCCCTCCTAATGAAGGTAGTCGGCAAGCATGCAACATAAACATCTTTGAAAACACTAAACTGGGTCGAGCTTGCCAAAGCAATCTGCTGGATGATGTAAATATGGGGATGCATCGTACTGTGTTGTGGGAGGCGTTGAGGAAACAATATCCTGATGATGGAGACCCTTCTAATTTAGAGGGGGAGGTTTTGAAGGATGAGGAGTGTCCCTCTAAGTGGCTGCATGTATTTCAGTGCAAATGGAAGGATGAGACGGGAAGCAAGTGATACCCCTCACCCAGCCAGTTCCAATGATGGTAGCAGGAAAATCAATTGTTGCACCTTTGTTGTATTCAGCCGACACCCCAATCAATCTTATGGGAAGAGATATTTTGTGCCCTTTAAAAGTAAAAATAATGTGCACCCCTGATGGACTGTATGTGGATTTTCCACAGGAAAAAACACATAGAATGATGCCAACTCAAACTGAAAAAGAGGTTGGACGTCTGATGCAGCCTCTAGTCTAGTGGCTGCAGCTAACACCTGAAGAATCCATGCTGAAGCAGGAAAGAACAAAGTGGAAAATCTGGGTGCAGACACAGATGGGTGAAGTGGAGGAAGTCCGGCTGCCGTTACATTGCACATTGCTCTTCGACGGAAATCACCGTTTTAAGGATTATGAAGCCTGTTGGGATGAACTGCTTAACAAAAAGCCATTCCTCATAACTAGTGAAGACATTTACATTGGCCCACAAGGAGCTGCAGCAGCAGTAACCCTCCCTGATGAACTAAAGGACTGGTTTCAAGTGCAAAACTCTGTGCGGCATATCACTCTTTTGATTGCTTAGGGACATGAATCTCATGAGTTGGAGCCTATGATAAAGCAGGCTCTGCAGGTTCCAGAATGGGAGCCTACAGAGATTAAATTAATTCACCTATCCAAAGATTGACAGTTTGTCAGAATTTCTATGAAAAATAGTGATGAGAGCGTTGCAACTAAAGTAATGCTAAATGAAAGGCCTGTTATTCTAATGCCTTTGTCTGCAGAACACGAGCACCTGCTGAAGCAGGTTCCTGCCCAGCTGTGGTCCATGAGCAAGACTGATGTGGGGAAAGTAAAGTCAGCTCAACCAGTAAAAGTAAAACTGAAGCCTGAAATTAAGTTGCCATACATTAAGCAATATCCACTCAAGCCACATGCCACTGAAGGTATCAAACCTATAATTGAGGGGTTGGAAAAGGCTGGTGTATTAATTAAAGCAACCAGCCCATGTAACACACCTATCTGTCCAATTCAGAAGCCAAATTCTAAAGATTACAGATTGGTGCATGATCTCAGGGCTATTAACGCTATAGTAGAATCTGAAACACCTGTTGTTCCCAACCCCCACACATTGCTTTCCAACATTCCACCTGACACACGGTGGTATACAGTAATTGATTTGTGTTCAGCTTTTTTCAGCATCCCATTGCACTCTGACTCTCAGTATCTTTTTGCCTTCACATACCAGAATCAGCAGTATGTATACACATGTCTTCCACAAGGGTTCACTCAGAGCCCTAGTATTTTTAATCGGGTTTTAGCCCAAGATTTGCAACACTTAAGTGTCCCAAGTGTTGTTTTGCAGTACGCTGATGATCTGTTAATCTGTAGTCCAACTAAGGAGCAGTGTGAGAGAGATTCTATTGCTGTCTTATCCGTATTGGCGGAGGGAGGACACAAAGTGAGTAAAGATAAAATTCAGTTCTGCCAACAATCAGTGGAATATTTAGGAAGACAGCTGAGAGGAGAGAAAAAACTATGTTGTGGCGATGACCTCTGGCTGAGGCGTGGCAGGACCAGCAGGTGCAGAGACCTCTGGCTGTATGGCAGGATGCTGGACAGGCTCGGCTGAGCCTCCAGGTGGCGTGGCAGGATGCTCGAAAGATTGTCCTGGGCTTTTTTTGTATAGACTTTTGTAGGGTTACTGAAGTTGGACTAGCTGGTATATAATGATGTGCTACGTGATTGCTAGCAACACAGCTATGTTAGCGTAACATAAACACAGTGAAGCTGAAGAATGAATGCTAAATTTTTCCCACTCGATGAAAGTTAACGTGAGTGTTCCTGATGGTTAAAGACAAATGCAATCGCATGGCAGGATGCTGTAAATGGACCAAACTTCAGTCAGCATTACAACTGAGATCCATCCACAATATGAGGTTAGTCATTAATATACTGCAGCAACATGGGAATAGAGCAGCTGTGAGAGAATTAGACATTAATGAATCAATGGTATGGAAGTGGAGGAAGCAAGAAGAATGAGTTGAGTAAAATTTGACTTATCTGACTGTTTTGTTTTGCTTAATGTGCCTTATAATCTGGTGCACCTTATGGTCCGAAAAATACGGTAAGTGGATAAATAATAATGTGATGACCAGCCAGCAGAGCAGTGGCATATTGTATGGGCCATTATACTAGTGTCAATTTTTAGCTGATATGAAATCATACTGAAAAATCATTGCTATAGCAGTGCCATGGACCCTACCTCTATCTCAGGTAGAACATAGAAGTGTTAAGGCAGTTCTATTATACTGAACATTTCCAGGGAAAAATACCTAGGGTACTGATGTTTTTACATTTGACTTATACTGTATCACTACAATTACACTATAATGCTGTTGCTTGCCCCTTGTTTTAGTACATTCACGCTATGAATTATGTAGCGTGTCATCAGTGACAATATCTTATTTGAAAAGAAAGCTGCAAAATTCAGTTTATTGAGTTAAACTTATACATGTTGACACCTGCAAAGTGTGAGTGTGACGCCCACAAGTGTATGGTCACAATTGTAATTTTTTGTAAAACATTTATTGATGTAAAAGACCTGATTTTATGGTGGTATTGCACTCTCAATTAGAATTATGGAGAATGTAATTACGTGGCATTGCCACAGGGGGGAGATAGTGGTGAGTGCGATAGGCCGTTGCAACGCTTCTGTGCCTCAGACGAGGAAGAGCCTGCAGACCGAACGCAATTGATGTCTCCTGCCTCTGCTTTTCTGTTAAAACAACAGGTTTGTAGTTCAAGTTTGCTCTCTGCAATGCACATATAAATGCAAGAAACCTTTTTCTGTCTTAGTTTAAAGACCGCGAATGTTGTGAGAGAGTGTGTTTTCACAGATTGAGAGAAAGCTAACCTTACTGCCATTTGTAATGGAAGCCGCGATTCCACTGTTAGCTTAAATAGGTAGCTGGTCTTATTACCTGTTTTATTTTGTGACGAATGCAGCTCTTAGACACTTCTTTTATCCTGACATTATTGGAAGTTACAGTTGATTAGGACCTACCCAGTTCTTATGTGTCAAATGTAAATAGTCTGATGTATACTGTTTGTGGATGATTGTAAACTGTTTGTGAGCAATGGTAGAATATTTTTGTTTATTGGTTACAAATGTAATATGTTGTTTGAATCTGTTAAAGTATAAAGAAAGTATAATGGCGACATAAGCAGGTTAATTGCAGTGTTAATGGTGCTGCACAGAAATGTTTTTGATGCTGAACAGCAGTAGAATTAGTTATTTATCCGTATTATGGATCCGATTTATTGTAAATAAGGACACTCATATATAATGATTATTTTGTAAGTTTATTCTTGCGAGAAAGCAAGGTAACCAAAAGGGTTTGAGCTATGGACCTAATTGAATGTGTTTGTGCTGTTAAAAGAGAAAGGTGTGCGTCTAAATGAAAAGAAAATAACATTGTTAAATTCTGTTAATAAATCAGACGAGGAAGAGCCTGCAGACCAAACGCAACTGATGTCTCCTGTCTCTTCTTTTCTGTTAAAAAAACAGTTTAAAAACAGACCCCATCGAAAGCCTGTAACATGAGCATCAATAAAACCTTGTTTTTTGTCTATATTGTCTTAAATTTGATTATCGCAAATTTAATTTAAATATTCTGATAAAATTTTGGGTCTAAACACTAGAGCAGGGCGATATGAACAAAATATTTATCACGATATACATTTGAAAATTTGCGATAACGATATAACTGACGATATAATTGACACTAGACAAAATACTTTACAACTCCACAACTTTATTAGTGAAAAAAAAAAACAATCAATGTATTTTCACTTAAATAAGCAGCTGTTTTTTATGTGCATTAAAGTTATATAAAAATGTAACAGTGCAAATGCAAATTCCTCACTGACAGTTTAACCAAAAGGCATTTCCAGTGGAAATTGGCCGACATATCTTCAGCATAACCATGTATAATATCCACAAAACTTAAAAAGAGGTTATACACACACAATACGGTAATATTACGTTGAAGCACAGTACGTATCACTCCGCGAGGCTCTGCCTACGATAGCCATAATGCTCCGACAACCCATCAAACCGTGCGGCTTCATAGCTTAGCAAAGTCGTACTAAAACATCTGACAGATTTTCGAGCGCCGTGTACATAAAATCATTTCGAGGTCAGTAAACACAACCAGAATTCATACATAAGGCACACGGGATTAAGGGGCACTGTCGATTTTCAGAAAAATCAAAGGATTGATTTTAAGTGTGCCGTATTTTCCAAAAGACACGGTAATAACGACGGCCCGCTAGCATGCTCTACCAAAAATAGTGCTTTGTTGTGTATCTGACGGACGAAAGCTAAACCAGTTCCACACCACTGAAGTTGCAGCATTTTTACAAACCAATTCTGGTTCATCCGTTTCATTCAGGATCCGCTTTCGCTCTTCTCATTCTCCATCGCCGGCAGGCTTTTTCCTCCATGTGCGTATGAAAACAAAGACACTGCGCATGCGCGTTTTACCCATATTCTATCGCGATATTTCATTTTCTTATCATTGCCCGAAATTATACCGGTATTACCGTAAACGGTATGATATGGCCCAGCCCTACTAAACACTACCCTTAACAGTCACTTTTCCTACTCATTTCCTACTTTTCTCCTCGACTCCTCTCTCCTCATGTTAGTCCCTCCCACCAGAGATGTGAGTGAAACATCATCACCACTTTCCCTGCCTCCCCTAAAGAATCAGAATCAAAATTATTTGGTCAGTTGTCACAAGACAGTAAGAACTGTAAGGAACAAGTTAAAGTACTAATATTAAATTAAACAATATGTTACAAAATAGCTCTAATATGCAAATAGCTCTGATTTTTAAATATCCCAATAAGTTACACCAAAGAAATACTGACAGCTATTAAAACTCACTGAAATGTAGCACACACACACGAGGTAATTATACAGATAGAACACAGCTGGGGAAAACAAGGCATAGGTAAACTAAGTCAGGAGAAGCAAAACTGAACATAATGCACGCGGTGATAAACTCATAAACTGAATCAAAGACCCACGACCATGACACTGACCATAGGTTGAGCAAGGATAAGTCTTTCCAAGGTCTTCATTACATGAGAAGTCAGTGCCACAGGCATCACGCATTCAACAGCACTGGGAGTCAGGCTCACCATGAAGAGTTTACTGGTAAAAGTGTTTCTTTAGTGAAATGGGAGTGTGCAGATTGTACGCAGACTGCAGAAGCCTGTTCGTTCAGAATAGTTTAATTTACTTACACAGGCATGGTGGGAAGAACAAAAAAAGCTGATGTGCAAGTTTCAGTAAATGAGAGCCATGCACCATGCACAAATATTAAACTAAAAACTGAAGGCTGTAGTAGAGCTGGGCGATATATCGAGTTTTTTAAAAATATCGATATATTTTTATACGAGATATAAGATGTGACAATATCCTTTATATCGATATAGTCTATGTTACGTTATAATTATAGTTGCGGAGCCGCAAGTTTACCTCTCTTTCGTCCACTTTTGTCTTTACGCAATGTTACTCGACCTCGCCTCTCCTTCACTGAACACAACTCCCCCTCCTCCCCCATCGCTTCACCTGCAGGCAGCGACAAGATGGACACGGCAAATCTCCGTTAATGAGTTACTGCGCATCGCCCCGTGCGTGGGGCTGGACGGCGTCAACGTGTTAACGAGCTAACCACGCTAACGAGCTAGCCACGCTAACACCATGCACGGCCTGAAATCCTTTCATTCTCTCAAAAGTTGACTGCGCGCCTTTTGTATGAATTCTGGTTGTGCTTGATGACCGCGAACCGATTTTATGTGATACACGGCGCTCAGCAATCTGTCAAAAAATGTTTTAGTTCGACTTTGGTAAGCTACGAAGCTGCACCGCTTGATGGATTGTCGGAGCATTACGGCTACCGAGGAGCCTCGCGGAGTAATACGTACTGTGCTTCAACGTAATATTACCGTATTGTGTGTGTATAAGGACCATAAATGGCACCTGTTCAGAGACATGGTTACGAAGCGGATTTCAAACTCCAGGCTGTCAGTCACGCAGTAGAAGTTGGGAACAGAGCAGCTGTGAAATCTGTCTATGTTATTATGCTCAGCGTCTTTTAGATTACATTTTGACTGCACAATTGTGAGCTCTTTGTTATGCACAAAACAACATAGTTTTCTTTTATTTATAGAGCATCATTATTTAATAAATGCTCATAATTTATTTTTGAGTAGTTTTTTTCATGTACATCTATGCTGCATGTTAATAAAAGTGCCTGTGTGACATCTGGGACACAGCTTTGACTAAGAACTCTCTTTTTGTTCTTACTTTATGGCTTTAAAAAAATATCGAGATATATATCTTATATCGCCATCCAGCTAAAAAATATCGAGATATGAATTTTGGGTCATATCGCCCAGCTCTAGGCTGTAGGTATATAAGTTTTATGAATCTGACAGTGATTTTGCATACAATAATATTTTCACACTCAATTAAGTTGTTCTTTACTCGCAACTTACTTCTTAAAGAGAAAAAAGAAACAGGATGCTGACAGCAGGTCCAAATTGCTGCCACACAAGCCAAGTATTCTAATTATAAGTGCTTGCAAAGACATTCTTCAGTATTTTTTTTTTGCAATCTCTTTCTCTCGCTCTCTCTCTCTCTCTCTCAGTGCAGTGGCGTATAGCCCATAGATTAGTCTCAGTTCTATTAACCTGTCAGAGTGTGATCAGTCTTTGGCAGCGGATTCATCCACAACCACAAAAAAAGCTTTGCTAAAGGTATGTAATCTGTGCTATTTTGTTGCAATACATCTGTGAAAAATTATCTTGTTATACAGAAATAGACAAAAACTTTGATTACTACAGTAAACTAAGTAAACTCAGACAGAGTACTGTTTGTGTACAAATAAAAACTTCCTTTTCATGCTTATAGGTTCCCTTTGTCCTTGAAATGTCTCTATATTTATAAAGAGTATTACGGCTACATTAGCAAATAAAAATTGTTCATTATTCATTATTATTGTTAATTTTGAAAATAAATTCAAAATTGTGAGCTTATAATCAAAAAGCATTTTGAAAAATAAGTCAAAATGTGGAGGTTAAAGTTGTCGTTTCAAGTCAAACAATGCCATGACTGCTATACCCTCTACAAAATGCCCTATGTAGATGAGTGAGTTAATTGTAATTAAGAATCTACAAAGGTGTATTAGAAACACATTAAGAGGGGGTGGGCGCCCAGGTACCCACCGGCTCACTCCTTGGCGGCTGCTTATCGGGGCATGGAGCCTGGGGCTCGCTCGGGCCACTTCGGGGATGGGGTGCCCTCGGCCTCTCGGCCCGGGGCTCGGTCACTCAGGCACAGCTGGCTGCCGGCGGAGCTCACGGGCACGTCACTGCAACCCCCCTGGCTTCTGCTCCGCGGCTGCTGAGTGACCCCTCATCTGGGACTCTCCGCAGCTCTTTCTGGGATAGTGGCGCGGCTGCCCCTCTGTTGGTCTTCCTTGGTCTCTTGTGTTCTGGGGGCCTCTGGATGTCTGGAGTTTTGATCTCCTCCATACCTGCTTCATGCCCTGGAGGTCGGGGCAGTGGCCCCCCACACCCTCTAGCAGATCATTACATGAAGGAACCTTTTAAAAACAAGCGCGTTCATGCTCACAGGTGTACACACGGGTGATCACACACACAAACTACACCCTTTTGGGCTCCTACCTCAAAGCACACTGTGCGCTGTCGATCTCACGTGCTGCACCATAATGTTTAATATTTAGTATTTACTGTCATATTCCCATATATCATTGTGATCTTGTTTATTACTCGTCTTCTTCTGCTTGCTTTCTTTTTTCTTTCTCAACAGGTGATCCAGGTGATCGATATGTATTTTTTTTTGTCTGCTTATTCTGTTGGTTTTTGTTTTTTGCCCTTTTTCCCCGTCCCTCTTCTCAGGTTTTTTTATTTTTTTTCTTTCCCTCTTTCTTTCTCCCCTTTCTTTCCACCAGTCAAGTCTGTCCCGTATTCAGCAAGTGAAAATAAAATAAACAATAAAAGGTGAATCAGATGGACCATTACGGCAAGGCTGGGATGGTCCATTTGGTAAAGTAAATCCGTTGGGCATCTTTCTTCGCCTTTAGACAATAATTCTGATGGCAAAAGAACCAAACGGGACAGGTTAAAAAAAAAAGAAAAAAAGAAACACATTAAGAAAAAAATAGAAGGTAGAGTTACTTTCTCCATGCAAGTAATTAAAGTAATGTACAGCCTTACTTTTAGGAAAAGTCATGATTAATGTGTAATACTTTTTGACGAGAAATGACGCCAACACACATGCGCACACACATAAATTAAAACATCTAAATGTTTTAACATGCCAACTATACACTCTTCATCATGCGCTTTTTTGTTTTAGGGTGCACTTATCCTTGTGGCTAAATCAAGACCTTTTTTTGTTTGTTTTGAGAAGTAAAAGTCACAATTTGATTTTCTTTGCAGTAAAATAGAGTTAGTCAATCACTGCATGAGCACCATTAAAATTCGCCTTATCCACTCCACCATGACCATTATGATACATGCAATTGCCAAAAAATTATTCAATTCATACAGTACTATGGTATGCTGTTGGCATGTTTCCATTTTTTCCCATTCAGAAAGACTATAATTCCTATGTTTTTAGTGAACTGAGTACATACTTCTCATGAGTGAGTCAACATAAAGTAACATAACTGCAAGAATTTCTGTGCCAACACACTATAATGTAAGAGATTTTGCATTTAACCAGAGATTACTGTATATCGTAATAAGTTGTTAACCTTATTAAAAAAAATGAAAGTAGCTAAAACATTGGGTGGATGTGTTTCTCATCTGAATCTCACATCAAGACCAGCCGCAATTGCACTTCAAAGCAAATACAAATGCATGTTCTCAGAGATATACAAATATAAATGGAATGGAATGAACCTTGAAAATATTAAAAGTATGAAAATATTGAATCAAACTCAAATTTATGGAATGAACCTCAAAGATACTGAATCAACTCCCTGACTCCCTGTGTTTTTGCTATTATTTGTCTCTAGATAGATTTGCTATGACTTTGAAAATTTGAATTTTTTTTACTTAGCCACTTAAATTGACATCATCGCTGCTCTTCTTCAGTTTTATTTATTTATTTTAGCTCATTACTATTGTAATTTGGCATAGTTTAGTGCCTTAATCTGGATCACTATTCATGTTGTTTTAGCAATAAGTACTCATATTCATTTTCTTTGTAACTTCAACTGTATTTGACATCAAGTAGTGATGTAAGAGTAATTAAATTGAGTATAAAACCTAAAACTGACTTTGACATACATTAATACTGTTCTTCCTTTATGTTAATACTGCAGGTCTCAAGAAAATGGTGGAGATGGCCAACAATAACTCAAACAGCAACTCTTGAATTCACATCAGTACAGATACTCCTGAGATTAGAAAGTCTCTCATCGCTGTGTCTATCATTTTTCACTTCCTGATATTTGTCCTTGGTGTGCTTGGGAATGGACTGGTTATCTGGATGACTGGATTCAAGATGAAGAAAACAGTAAACACAGTTTGGTACCTCAATCTTGCTGTGGCCGACTTCATCTTTGTAGCATTTCTACCCTTCAGTGCAACAAACCTTGCTTTAGACTTCCACTGGCCTTTTGGCAAATTCATGTGCAAACTCAACTCCATGATAATTATTCTGAACATGTTTGCTAGTGTCTACATTCTGGTTTTGATAAGTGTGGACAGATGTGTGTCTGTGGTGTGGCCCGTTTGGGTTCAGAACAACCAAAATGTACGTAAGGCCTTGTTTGTGTCTCTGGGTGTTTGGGGGGTGGCTTTGATAATTGGCTTTATATATTTCATCATCATGGACACAGAGCAAGCGTGTGAGAATGAAAACAAAACTCTCTGCTTAAAGAGCTACTCTATTTCTGATGACTATAACCCAGAATCTCCCAATATACTGCGACAATTTCATCGTCCACCGATTGTCATTGCCCGCTTCCTTGTGCTTTTTGCAGTCCCATTCACTATCATTGTCCCCTGTAATGCTGTCATAATCAATCATCTCAGAAGAAAACACACACTGGCCAGCCAGTTAAGTCGCTCCTTTAAGACCATTGTTGCCATTATCATCAGCTTTTTTCTTTGCTGGGCTCCCATTCGTATTATGGATCTAATTCTGATAGCTAAAAAAATGGATACTTCAAGTAGTGTCATTGGGATCCCTTTGGCCACCAATCTGGCCTTTTTCAACAGCTGCCTGAATCCACTGATGTATGTGTTCATGGGCCAAGATTTTAAGAAAGAAGTCCACAAATCCATTCTGAATGTATTCGAGACTGCCTTCTGGGAAGAGGAGAAATGCTCTCACACTTACAATAAGTCAGTAGACAGAAATACAACTCAGTTTTAAACACTGATGGTCAATGCTGTCAATGACTTAAAGAAACAAAGAAACAACAATAGTCCAGAGGAAATCTTTCTAAACCTGTGTTGTTTGAGATATATAAATAGGCTGTATAGATAATTATGGCTATTTAATTGCTCTTTTAATGTTTATTTGATGGCAGTTAAATAAACTTGTTTGTGTCACTTTGACTTGCAGTATTAGTTTATACCATATTTACGGTGGCCCTGAAGTGCAAACCACAAAAACAAATCACAAAACGCACAACAAATTGAAAAGCGCAACAACAAATTGAAAAGCGCAAAAACAAATTCACTAAACGCAAAAACAAATTGAAAAGCGCAAAAACAAATCACAAAACGCACAACAAATTGAAAAGCGCAACAACAAATTGAAAAGCGCAAAAACAAATTGAAAAGCGCAAAAACAAATTCACTAAACGCAAAAACAAATTGAAAAGCGCAACAACAAATTGAAAAGCGCAAAAACAAATTGAAAAGCGCAAACACAAATCACAAAACGCACAACAAATTGAAAAGCGCAAAAACAAATTGAAAAGCGCAAAAACAAATTGAAAAGCGCAAAAACAAATTCACTAAACGCAAAAACAAATTGAAAAGCGCAAAAACAAATTCACTAAACGCAACAACAAATTGAAAAGCGCAAAAACAAATTCACTAAACGCAAAAACAAATTGAAAAGCGCAAACACAAATCACAAAACGCACAACAAATTGAAAAGCGCAAAAACAAATTGAAAAGCGCAAAAACAAATTGAAAAGCGCAAAAACAAATTCACTAAACGCAAAAACAAATTGAAAAGCGCAAAAACAAATTCACTAAACGCAAAAACAAATTGAAAAGCGCAACAACAAATTGAAAAGCGCAAAAACAAATTCACTAAACGCAACAACAAATTGAAAAGCGCAACAACAAAAGAAGAATCACAAAAACAAATTGAGAAGCACAATTACATTAAGAAAACCGGAAAGGGTAGGTACCAGTCGGCAACAGGAGACATCACTGATTGGATGTCCGCGCTGTTCGTCTTTGGAACCGGAAGTTACTCTGCCTGTAGCGCATTATTTTCAAACGTGAACATTAGCGGTGACCCAAACATAGCTGTCACTATTCGAGAATATTTTTGATTCAGGACATACATACGAGGTGATACTGGATATGCTCAAGTGTAATCGTGACATTTCAATTAGTATGCGTACACTGAAAACACATTTAAAAGAATCTGGACTGTACAGACGAGGCAACTATTCTCCACTTCCTGAGGTGAGGCGTGCCATTTTGTCCGAGCTTCGAGGACCAGGACAATTGTTTGGATATCGGACCATGTGGCAAGTTCTCAAACAAAAACACAAGCTGCGTGTCAAGCGTGATGTAGTTATGAGGCTGTTGAGACAACTAAATCCTCAAGGAATCGCTTTGAGAACTCGAAGGAGGTTCACAAGACGCACGTATCACTCCATGGGGCCCAATTACATATGGCATGTAGATGGCTATGATAAACTGAAACCCTGTCAGGATGTATAGATGGCTTTTCAAGAAGACTGATGTGGCTTGTGTGTGGAGCAACAAACAACAACCCGGCTGTTATAGCTCACAATTATATAAACTGTGTAAAGAGTCTTGGTGTGATACCAATGAGATTACGAACAGACTTCGGGACTGAGAATGGGACTATGGCAGCAATACAGTGTACCCTCCGTCACGCGCACACGGACTATTATGCTGGATCGTCAAGCCACAGTTATGGATCATCTACTGGGAATCAGCGCATCGAGTCATGGTGGTCTTATTTCAGAAGAGGAAGGTGGGTACATTTGTGTCTGGTAGGTGTAAGCTACAGTGAAAGCTGATCAGATTGTTGTTTTTTTTACATGCATTTAAGAAAATAGAGTAGCGTCCTGCTGGACGTGTTGAAAAGTTGGATGAGATAGACGTTAACAGCCGTCACTTTATTGCAGGAACTCAAAATGGTCATTGTCAGCTGTTGTGCCGAAATGAGCATGCTTGCCTAGATTTAACGACGCCAATACAAAATGAAAAACTCAGACCAAACTCTCCACTCCTCACAATCAACACACAGAACAGAGTGAAAAGAATACAGCATTTTTAACAAGAACATTACTGCAGGGTCGCTACAATATTTATGGAAAACTAATATGCATTACTTTGTTTGACATCCATTTGTGGCATGTTTTAAATGGGACCAAAATGTAACAAACCCTATAAAATGACCAAGAACAAAGCTAAATTGATTCTTAAATATTAATTATATACCCAGGTCTCAGTTTTGGATGGACTTTTTTGGAGACCTAAGAGACTCTGGAAACTTCAATGGAAGCCACGAACGCCAATGCTTGCTGAGATTCTGCTTCACAGGGGTTCTACAGAAAGACCTGGATGAATGCAAAGACCTCTGGAACAAACACAGGATCCGGCCAAGCAGACTTGCATCGTGTCCAGGGGGGATTCCAAACAAACTCTCTCTTGCCTCACAGGTATTTGAGTTCTTAACAAAATTAACCTTTTGCATCAAACTAAATGCAAGGTGTTGTTATTGCTTAAGTTGGTTAATATATATTCATAATTTTACACATAAGTATGATAGAGTAGTTTATAACATGTCACTGCATGCGTTGATTTATATAGTTCCATATTGTCAGCAAAAAATCCTTCACTGTTCTATTTTCATTTTGCAGATATGGTTCAAGAGACTGTGGATTTGCTGTTGAGGAGAGGGAACTGGATGCGTTTCCCGAGGAGGGGCTACTGGTTGGATTGTGTGGTGATCCAAACATTGGGGAATATTTACAACAGGCTGTACAACAAAACACACTGCAGCAGCCACAAGACTGGGAATCGGCCACAGAACTGTATTTGGCCCTGAAGGACATAGCTGGGTTTTAAATACCAACTGAACTTCAGTTTGTAATGACATTTGTCAGAGTTACTCTGACGAAGACACACACGGTGTCAAAACGTTAGTTTCTTTCCTTTTTTTGCACCTAATAAAACCTTTGGACTTACTTGAGTGCTCCAGCCCTTCTGTTTTTCCTTCATTTTTAAATGTTAGTAGCGTTTCCTTTCCCTCTTGCTAAATTGAATATAATATTGTTCATAATATACAGCAACTGGCATGGATTTAAATATTAACATTTAACCACAAGGAAACATTTAAAATTTCTTTAATAAAACCATTTACAAATAGTGTCCAGCATTTCTGTCACTTTCCAACATACACAATATTCAGAAAAAACAACTAAATGTTTAACAATATGGAAGTTGCTTGTCACATGAATGTGTTAAGTAGTATGCCAACGGCAGCTGAACCTAACAGGGTAACTCAGTAACTGTAACTTGATGACCTTGCTGATTTAAGAACATCCAAATCCTGGAGCATTTTGAATTCCAAAGTCCATGTTGGCCTTAAAGATGCTGTATGAGTCACAGATGGGTAGCTTCAGAGTATTTGCACAGATGTTTGCAACTGGAAAAGGCGAAACACTTAAAAACTGGATGCGTGGTGGTGGTGTCATTCCTGCCGGTGGAACTGCCGTCAGCCCTGTGGCAAACATCATCAAATCTTCCAGACACACTACTTTCTTCTTTCAGAGAAGGCAACAGCAAACACTGTAGTACATTACAGAAAATTTATTTCCTCACCTCTCCTTTCATAAAACTATAAACAAATAAAAATGGTCATTGAAACCTTCACAATCAAGGAGATAATCTGCCCAAAAGCCAAGTGTTAGGACCTCCTTATGCCGCTTGTTGCTTCCTGCTGGGCTGAGATCTGGTCTGAACATGCTGTCCAGTTCTGAAGCAGTCAGGGCCTTGGCAGAGAAGCATAGGAGTGGGGCCAGCACACTGGAATTTGTTGCAGTGCACTTAAAAAATTCAGACTTTCCAGTCCATCTTTAAATCTGCAAAGGATAGACAAATAACTAATAATTGGTTTATAGCTATAACTATTGCAGTCTTCTAAATTGTGTTTAAATGTCTTTACCTACTAGATCTTTCATTATAAATTTGGACAGATTTGAAATGCATAGAATCACTCATACACAAAAACAATTCATAGCGCTCAGAAATTAACTGTGACAGCAAAAAAAGAAGAGCTCATTGGTATTTTAGCATTTAAAAAAATAGTGCTTTCACACTGGAATAAACAAGTGTGTCAAACAAGGGATCACCTCTTTTTATAAATAACTGAAAAATTAATCATGTTGCATGACTATGATTATTATGGGTCATTGTGAACAATAAATGTATACTAAATTAGAGTTCTAGTGTCAAAAGGTTAATAGCGTGCGAAAGTGGCTCAGGAATTAACTTGTTGTTCATCAGATCACCGATGCTACTGAATCAGTTTTTTCATATACATCTGAAGGTCTGAAAATGTCAGTGGCTGCTGTGATGAGCAACTGGCCATCCTGAATTTAAAAGGAGTAATGAGTTTACCGTTGAATGACACTTTGGTTTCTTTCAAGGATGTACCATCTGAGGTACTCCTCCACAAATGCTTGTTTCTCAAAAGGCTTGACGTTTCTGAGGCATCCAGCAGTTTGGAAGATTGTGCTGTTTTGCAAAATAAGATTATGCAAAGACTCCTCTGATTCAGCTTTCAGGACCTATAAAAAAAAAAAAAGGTTTACTGTAAGAAAAACAAAAATATAATTTTCACTACTTTTACGATTCATTCAAACATTGGATTAAAAAAATAATCAATTTGTTATTTCACTTGTGTTGTTGGGAGTTGGAAATCTGTCCTTTCAGATTACAGAATCTACCTTGAACCTACTTTCAAGATATGATCCAACCCGGATAACTTTTATCCTGATTAAATCTTTTAAACTGGCCCCAAGTGTCTTCTAAGTAAACCCATTCCCTGAGCCTAGGTAATTTTCTACCTGATGTAGAATTTTGTGATCTCCTCATCTTGCACATCTTCTACAGTGGCGCTGAAACTCTGATTCCCTGTGATGTGGTTGACCAGGTTCTTGGAGAGGAAATGTGGTGCTGGTCCCCCATGCACAATGGATACAGCGATCATCTTCCTGCTAAAAAGTACTCATCTTGCCTGGCAGCTGTTATACAGGGCACATAATTATCATGGTTAATTGCTATTAAATATGCTAATGAAAAAATACGCCAATTTTTATTAAAAGTTCCATTGTAATAATGACGGAGAAAACATCCACCTCTTGAATTATATACAAGATAACGGCTCTCTGGAGGTCCATCAAAGATGGGGCGATTTCACAGACTGCCCATAAGAAGTGTGAGGAATTCACGCCTCGGGCCACCTGTATCCAAACCTTCTTCAAAGCTGCCAGCATCATCATTAAACTTGATGAACATGTTGTAGTTGTCAGAGTATGTGCTGCGTCGAAATCCTCTAACAGCTCCATCCCATACAGCTGACCTTGATATATTGAACCTGCTGACCTTCTTGTGGTCAAGTTCCAGTGCCAAATTTGCAATAATTCCATGTGCCTGCAAATTGGTGTCTCTAAAAAAAAGGGAAACTTTTTTTTTTAAAGGTATATATACTTCTCTCATGATTGCATGATGTCTTGTACAGAACAAGATGGCGGTTAATTGGATTCAAATGTTTAAATTACTAACACAGGTTCTTCTGGGGGCTCAGCAAACAGTGAATCGTTATCTAATTGCAAAGTAAAGGCGGTGGAGATTGTCTGCTGCACTGTTTTACTAATAAAATAGTTTTTTACCTGTTGTACTTCATTAGCAAGCACAAGATCCCCAGCACCCTTCCTTAGAGAACAAAGAAAAGCATTTTTGTTGTGTACTGTGAAAATATTGACACTTTGAGAATATTTAAGCATCTTGATTAACAAACAAGCAATACAAGTATTATGTAGTCCATGTTCCAAAAACCATATACAGAATGAATGACAAAAGTGTATATCTCATTAATACAAAGTGTAGGCAAAAAACAGTAAAAGATTACATGTTCTTCAAATATCACTTACTCATATTCTGCCGCTTTCTGTAAAGGACTGCTTTCATGTTGAAGTTCCCACGGCTGAAACAAACAAACAAACAAACACACGCACGCACGCGAGCACGCACACACACACACAAAATGTATTTCACATATAACTATTAACTGTTTTACTGAACTGAGGCAAATGGTGGTGGCTAAACAACAAGAAAACTCTATAAAAATTTTAAATTGTACTTACCAGTGTATCAGCAAGATCAAACTCAGAGGGCCTTTTAATAACAATCTCTGGGTCAGAGTCAGACAAGTCTGAGTTTTCTCCAACTACAAAACATGAAAACAAATTAAGCTAAGCTAACTAAATTCATACTAATGTATGAAACTTTATTTGATCATCAATAATAGATTAATACGAAAGGCATAAAGTTAGCATTTAAAACTCATGACTCAGTAGATCCAAAAATGGCTGAATTTCATGTTTCCAGGAAGAAACATAACATATACAAGCTAATTTAGGGAGCAATGGTGGCAGAGGAGTTAAAAGCACGCCCTGTAATCAAAAGGTTGAAGGTTTGAGCCCTGCTCAGTCTGTCACAGTCGTTGTGTCCTTGGGCAAGACACTTCACCCTCCATGCCAGGTGGTGGTAGTGGGAGGGATAGGTGGCATCTGTGTACAGCAGCCTTGCTTCAGTCAGTGAGTCCCAGGACAGTTGTGTCCACATTGTAGCTAATCACCAGCAGTGTGTGAATGTGTGTGGGTGAATGACTGGTTTTGTTGTGAAGTGTCTTGGGGGGGTTGTAGAACCCTAGAAGGTGCTATATCAAATACAGGCCATTCACCATTTTAATGTAGGTATGCTATTGACTTGGGTGCTTTATGCGTAATGTTATCATTTCACAATTTCAAAGTTAGCATTTGTTGAAACTAAGGGAATGTGTGTCAAAATCCAAACAAACATTAGCAGCTTACCATCTTCAAAGTCACTCTTCAAGCAGATGAAAACAGTGATTCTTTGATAAGGCTTGCCAACTTCAGCCTTATAAGCCTCAAGTGTAAATGGTCTTTGTGTTCCAGGGACAGTAATGACCTCAGTGCCATCCGGATACAGAAGAAGGAAAGGTCCATCTTTTAGATCTTTGTTAAAGTCCTTCATTTTTTTAACAGCTTGATTGAGCAGACTTGTGGCAGTAGAGTCAGGGTCTGTTGTTAGGAAAATAGTTTTTCCACGGTATGGCTTCAAACCACCCTTTTTAATGGTCATCAAGCCGACATTTATCTGTAAGGAAAAAGACATGAACAATGGGCCAAGTAGATACTAATATGACTCTAAGCAGATCTATTCAAAATTGAATATTTATTAACTGCAAAAGAGGGATCTTCCTGACAACCTAAATGTACAATTACTCGTAAACAATTGTTCTTATTCTGGATAGCTTTACTACACTGAACATTTTTTACACAACTCCCCTAAGGAATAACAAAAGAATGTCATTAGAAAATTAACCTCAACTTGTTTTCAGACAGAGCTAGCCAAACTACCTGAACCTTTCTTTTTTCCTTTTTCTTTAAGCCCTTCCTCCCTTCAGAAAACTTTTGCCTCTCTTCATTTTTCTTTTTTCTGTATTCTAAGAAGGTGCTGAAGGTTGGAGTCGGGCAGTTTGAGGTAGTCTGTGATGCTAAAGGGAAACAAAGGAAAAATGTACTACAATGTCACACATTAAAGACATTCATTCATGTGACATTCCATTGTCCACACAACACGCAAATAAGGACAACACTGAATAATCTCACTAGAAAATTTCTACCAAGGAATGACAATGTAACTGATACTATTGACCAATACAATTCTACACCAGTAAGTTTTAATGTATAGACACATAATAGTGTTAGTTCCTAAAGTTAACCAAACATAATAAATGAACTAATTTATTATCGTTTCAGTTGTGGAAATGCTCAGAGGACTGTTCCACGAAGCAAGCTAATCCCAAAAGCCAGGCTCGATTGCCCCAAATTCGGTTCCAGGAACGAGGCTAACCTGCAGTCTTTCTGCTCATTCATTATGCAATATGCTTGTGGACAAGTCTGGTCCGTGGCACCCTAGCTGCGAGGTTTGTTAACACTAGAACTGCCCTCAAACCTTCACTACTAGAAAGGTCTTGAGCAGTCATTTGATAGCTGCGTGCATTTTCAAATGAGCCTCGATTTCTGAGCTCGCTTAGTGGAACAGCCCTCTGGGATGCTATGGTCTGGAAACAGCTAACGCTAGGCTAATAAATCAATAAATAACAAACATTTTATTATGCTTATTAACTTACTCAATGGGAGTGAAGTGTCTCCGATGCAAGATGCGTGATAAAGCCTCTCGCCACAGCCGCTGCAAAAGTTTGGTGACTCCTCAACCAGACTTTTCCCATAGCTAGGACAAAACATTCCGCCGTTTTTCAAAAGAAATGCGCTACAGGCAGAGTAACTTCCGGTTCCAAAGACGAACAGCGCGGACATCCAATCAGTGATGTCTCCTGTTGCCGACTGGTACCTACCCTTTCCGGTTTTCTTAATGTAATTGTGCTTCTCAATTTGTTTTTGTGATTCTTCTTTTGTTGTTGCGCTTTTCAATTTGTTGTTGCGTTTAGTGAATTTGTTTTTGCACTTTTCAATTTGTTGTTGCGCTTTTCAATTTGTTTTTGCGTTTAGTGAATTTGTTTTTGCGCTTTTCAATTTGGTTTTGCGTTTAGTGAATTTGTTTTTGCGCTTTTCAATTTGTTTTTGCGTTTAGTGAATTTGTTTTTGCGCTTTTCAATTTGTTGTTGCGCTTTTCAATTTGTTGTTGCGCTTTTCAATTTGTTGTGCGTTTTGTGATTTGTGTTTGCGCTTTTCAATTTGTTTTTGCGTTTAGTGAATTTGTTTTCGCGCTTTTCAATTTGTTGTTGCGCTTTTCAATTTGTTTTTGCGTTTAGTGAATTTGTTTTTGCGCTTTTCAATTTGTTTTTGCGCTTTTCAATTTGTTGTTGCGCTTTTCAATTTGTTGTGCGTTTTGTGATTTGTTTTTGCGCTTTTCAATTTGTTTTTGCGTTTAGTGAATTTGTTTTTGCGCTTTTCAATTTGTTTTTGCGCTTTTCAATTTGTTGTTGCGCTTTTCAATTTGTTGTGCGTTTTGTGATTTGTTTTTGTGGTTTGCACTTCAGGGCCACCGTACATATTTGTACAATTATAGAACTAAAAGTGGTTGTAAAATGCCACTTCCTGGAAAATAGAATGAGGCAGTAATTTCAAAATAAGTATTACATTTGTTTCTGGTCGACTTTGTGTAACACAGCATTTGGATATGTGACTGGTCCCACAAATGTCACATTTGGTCAGAAGTGGGCAGTTACATTAAGAATACTATTAAGAATGGAGTAAGCATAGCTCATTCTGTTCTTGGTTCTTGGTTACATGTCATGTGAATGTTTTTATTTGTTCTTACTTATTTAGCAAAACAGCAGAGTGGCTTATTCCCTGTTAATATATATATGACATAAAGGTTATGATGTTATTGTGTTTAACATAGTAGCAGTTTTGTATAGTTATGTATTCTTTATTTTTACATATTTTTATATATAACTTAAATTAGCACTCTTATCACCGTAGTCTCTTCCACCATTGTTAACTGTGACATTTCAGTCTTCAATCCATCCTAAAATGTCATTTAGTTTTAGTCTTAATTTAGCCATCTTCGAGAGAGAGAGAGAGAGAGAAAATATCCTGTATATTTGCTTGCATATCTTAGTATGTATTTTTTAATATTTAAATAGTTTGGTCCATCACGATAAAGGTCTATACCCTGTAACATTTGCTTGTATTTCTTTTATCTCTTCTTTTTGGCTAGGAACTGCAAGTAAAAAATTAGCTCATGACTAAATCTGAAATATTTAAAGCAATGGTTATTAAAGTGCATTGTCCCTGTGACAAACAAAGAATTAAAGTTGAAAGTCTCCAATTCTAACACATCTTGAATGTCTGTGCAGAAAAGGTGTATGAGAACAGATTTCTGGGTGTGATGTTAAACAGAAAAATTCACTGGAAGCATCATGTTAGAAATGTAAAAGCAAAAATTGTCATACGCCGAAGCGTGTGCACACAAAAAGGATCCAAAAGCAGACTCAAATGCGAGCAAGAAAAACGGTTTATTATATTAACAAAAGGTGACCCGGAGTAATTAAAGAAGCAAGCGAGGAACTGAAGAAAACCCGGGGAAATAAATGACGCAGGGAAGCTGGAATCGGGACCGTGGGAGGCTGCAACAAAAAGGGGAGAAAATTACTAGTGAGCCGGGAAAACGGGAACACAACAAGACAGGGTTTGAGTAGTTGGCTTACGATCGGAGAGGGACCGTGGGACTCGGAAGGGGGGTGAGTGAGTCCGTGGAAAGTGAATCGGAGTCAGGAATAAGGCCAGCTGATGCACCGGGTGGTCCAGGCGAGCAGGAGGACAGGCAGGTGGCAGATGCAGGATGCTGGATTGTAATCTAGACACACGAAAGCAGAGTTAACGCAGTTCAAATGACACAACTGTACAACGCTTTTGCGGCAGGCTAGTTACCACAGAGAGGTGATTAACGGACTGGCATGGAGCATCCATCAACGTGGGGTAATCGCCCCGGATGTAAAGCAGGTGTGCAGGTGATGGCCGAGCCCGGGGGTGTGGCCTCCAGGGCATCCCACACACACACACACACACTCCTCAGACACAGGACCACGGACCATGACAGTACCCCCCCTCAAGGGTTGCCCCCTGGCGACCGACCGGACTGCTGCCTGCAGAGAAAAGCGCGGAAGTCAGCGATGAGAGACGGGTCCAGAATGGAGGACCGTGGAACCCAGAGACGGTTCTCAGGACCGTACCCCTCCCAGTCCACCAGGTACTGCCACCCCCGCCCGCGCCGGTGCGCATCCACGATCCGTCGGACCGTATAGGCCGGATGATCGTCGATAAGCCGGACTGGAGGAGGGGGCTCGGACAGAGGGCACAACGGGCTCTGGCGGACAGGTTTAATCTGGGAAACGTAGAACGTGGGATGTATGCGCCAGGAAATGGGGAGCTTGAGCCGAACCACCGCTGGATTGATGACTGTACCAATTTCATACTGGCCAATGAAGTGGGGGGCTAGTTTCCGGGTTATGAGTTATGAGCATATTCCACCCAGGGTAAATAGGTGACCCAGGAGGTGGGGTTTTGGGACGCTACGCATCGTAGCGCAGCCTCCAGCTCCTGGTTAAGCCACTCAGTCTGACCACTGGATTGCGGGTGGAAACCGGAGCTCAAACTGACTCTCGCGCCCAAAATACAACAAAAGGTCCTCCACACTTGTGAGGTAAACTGCGAACCCCGGTCTGAGACAATGTTGAGGGGAATTCCATGAAGCCCAAAAAAATTCTCAATCAGGGCTTGGGCTGTGTCAGAGGCGGAGGGTAGTTTCGCTAGCGGAATGAAGTGAGTGGCTTTAGAGAATCAATCGGTTATGGTGAGGATGACGCTCTTCCCCGAGGAATGGGGAAGACCTGTAATGAAGTCCAATGAAATGTGAGACCAAGGCCGGTGAGGCGTGGTGAGTGGGTGGAGCAGGCCTACAGGGTGCTTAGTGGATAGTTTACTGCGGGCACAAACGGCGCAAGCAGACACGTATTCCACGAAAAGCGTGCGGTGTGAATCCAGTGAATCACCGCTCTGCGGGCAGCAGCAGGAACAAAACGCCGCCCGGGAGGTCCGGTACCTGAGTCGGGATCCCCCGGGAGAGCCTGGCGGATAACCTCCTCGATATCCCAGGAGAGGGCGCCCACCAGGGGTCTGTCGAAGAAGATGGCGCCAGTAGTATGCACGGCGACACGTCAGTCAACTCTGCTAGCTTTGCTTTGGCTTTCGCTAGCCTTATCCTTTTCTATATTATCCCAAAATGCCCTCGCTCTGCGTGTGTACAATCGCCAGTTACTCTTAGAAATCAAAGCATCGTATGACCTGGCTCTTAAACAAACGGAGACAGGAGATGATTATGGGCCTCCTCCACCACTTTTTGAGCCCTATATTCCGGTTTATCTGTGCCAACTGTTAGGGTTCAGAAATTGAGGGAGGAAGACCAAATAATGACCACTGATCCTGCCGGGTGCAATTAGACGACATTTTAATGAATACACATGTGGAGTCCAACACTGTGCAGATTCAGTGTTGAACTGTCTTACTTAATAGTCAGAACAAAGGCTTTATAGGGGAAAAGATAGTACAGCCCCCCTTCTGTTGCCAGGCAGATCCAGTACAGCATACGTCAATCCAAAACCATAACCGTTCAGTCAACCCTTGACACAGTTTAAAAGAACATCGTCTTCGGCTCGAACCCAGGTGCTTCCCCTCAGCTCGCCTTCGCTGTCGCTTATCTCTGGGACATCTGGTGTACTTCCTGGAACAGACTAACACGTACGCACCCCAACTTTGCAGTTATAGCAAAACACATCTTAACTTCTTACCTACTAACTGAGTCTACTAGTGTGGGTGTATGTGCTGTGTTGCCCTCGCTCTGCACCTTATTTGACCTCTCTAACTATATGTGTCTGTATGTGTGTGTATGTCTGTGCATGTGTGATCCTCATGCTGCACTTTAATTGACCTCAGCTCAGGCACCCAGGCTAAGGCCATCCTGTGTGTACTGATCTTGACTTATATGTAAAATATATAAAACAAATGTTCCAGTCTAATACAACTACTTAAAGCTTAATCAAAGCTTAATCAAAAATATAAATGCATAATAAAATGACAAACCAACTCAGACTGCTTTCAGTTTCACTTCAGCAAGCCTTGCAGAAGTGTTTCCTGTCTCATTTTGGCACAGAGTATATTTCCTGTCCCTGCAGTCTGCACAGAAACATTTAAAATTATAGGAGCTTTGAAAAGCATTTGGAATTATAGATTCGACTCAACAGTTTAAAGTGGTTCTTACTGGACCTGTAATAAAAGCTTAATTGGGTGCCAATATGTTTAAACATCTAAATGCAATATCCCTACTTGGAGATTATGTGATTAATGCCATGGTAATATGAACAATAGCAGGGAAATAATTTCTCTAATCCCAATACAACACTCCTACACCACTTCCTGGAAGAAGCACCCGAGGAAACGAGGAAAGCGGGCTGGTACACTCATCAAAGTCTGAGCTCTTCTCCGTGCTTCTCGTGGAACTACTGGACCAGCAGAGTGCATTTTTAGATGGATCCTGCCTGTTGTCCCTGGAGCTCCCACGACACTTGATCCCCCGCTCTCAGCTTTCTATTTCCCTAAGCGGCCTCGGACCCGTGGATGCGGTGTGGACCACAGAAATCTTCGCACACTTAACCGAGCTGGAACATCTGATGTTAGGATCTACACAGTCCAAATGGCTTTACTAAATGTAAGAGCATTAACAAACAAGACGTTTGTATTAAATGACTTCCTAAAGTCACAACAGTTGGACTTTCTGTTTCTGACAGAAACATGGCTTCAACCCGGTGAGTCTGTAGCTTTTTCGGAACTGGTTCCTCCTAATTTCTCATTCTTCAGTCTCCCTCGGCCCTCTGGTGGGGGGGAGGCTTAGCCACCGTGTTCAACGCTCGATTTCATTGCCATCAAACATTACAGCACGACTCATTTTCTAGCTTTGAACTCCAGCTGTTTGAGTTACACCTAAACTCTGCTGCGCCTTTGCTGTGTGCCCTCCTTTACCGTCCTCCTAAGTTTAATAAGGATTTTATCAAAGAGTTTTCAGGTTTTATGGCTGGAATTGTTCTTAATTTCGACAGTTTTTTAATCCTTGGTGATTTTAACATCCATGTCTGCTGTGACTCTAAACCTTTGGTCAAGGACTTTTTAAATATTATTGACTCTTTTAACTTGACCCAGTGGGTTACCGGTCCCACGCATGAAAAAGGTCACACACTGGACTTGGTGCTCTCCCATGGGCTGGATGTGTGCATCACGGAAATATCCGAGTTGCGCATCTCCGATCATCTTCCTGTGTTGTTCACTCTAACGCTGCGCTGCTCGGTAGATAAGCCGTACGCGCCAGCGCGCAAAAAGCGAGCGCTTAATGCTCTAACAGCGCCCGCTTTTTCTGCTGCCTTTATGGATTCTGGAATAATGAACTCCAACTGTAAAAGTGTTGAGGACCTTTCGGACATTCTTCATTCTACCTGCACTGATATCTTGGACTCTATTGCTCCGCTCAGGACTGTGCGCGCTAAACATTTATCAGAGCCATGGTTGAACGAACATACGCGCTCCCTCAGACGTGACTATAGATGCGCTGAAAGGAGATGGAAAAAGGACAGATTGCACGTTTCCCTACAGATTTTAAGGACTCGTCTTTCTGCTTACCAAGAAGCTGTAAAAGCTGCAAAGACAAAGTTTGTCTCAAACTTAGTGTCAGTAAACAGTCACAGGCCTCAGGTACTTTTTAATGTCCTTAATTGCTTTCTTAGTTCACGTGATAATGCTGGAGTCATTTCTTCACCAAGCATGTGCGATGATTTTTTAGCATTTTTTAATGACAAGATTCTATCGATTAGGGCTCTTGTCTCGTCGTCTGCTGCTTCAGATCCTAGTCTTTCTCCTGTGTGCTCAGCTGTCTTAGAGCAGTTTGATCCCGTCTCCCTTAATGACTTGACTGCGGTAGTTAGTAACTTAAGATCATCACACTGCCCCTCTGATTGTCTCCCTCCAAGCTTGCTTAAAAGCACTTTTAATACTGTTGGGCCTTTTATCCTGAGATTAATTAATATGTCCTTTGCTACAGGCTGCGTCCCATCATGCTTTAAACAAGCTATAGTTCAGCCTCTTCTTAAAAAACAAAATCTGGACCCAACTGTTCTGTCCAACTACAGGCCTATCTCAAAGCTTCCCTTTCTATCTAAAGTCTTGGAGAAACTGGTCTACCTACAGTTGCAGGCCCACCTTGATTTTAATATAATCTCTGAAAAATTTCAATCTGGTTTTAAATCACTACATAGCACTGAGACGGCACTTTTAAGGATTTTTAACGATATTCTTTTAACTCTGGACTCTGGCAGCCCTGCTGCCCTGCTGCCCTTTTATTGTTGGACTTGTCAGCAGCTTTTGACACGGTCGACCATGACATCCTGTTATCACGGCTAGAATTTCATGCTGGCCTAAAAGGATCCGCCCTACAGTGGTTTCGGTCCTATTTGTCAGAAAGGTCTTTTCATGTCAATATGGGACCCCACAACTCCAAAATAGCCCCTCTTAAATACGGTGTACCTCAAGGCTCTATTTTGGGCCCTGCCCTGTTCGCACTCTATTTGTTGCCATTGGGCTCCATCTTCTTGCGGTACAGCATCTCATTTCATTGTTTTGCTGATGATTTGCAGATTTATCTACCTTTAAAAGCAGGGTCAGACGATCCCCAGCTCTTATTACGCTGCCTTGACGATGTCAAACAGTGGTTGTCATTAAATTTTTTAAAGCTAAATGAAAATAAAACTGAGGTTGTCATATTTGGCAACTTTAATCATATCGACAGCACTCTGGGCGCCCTTTCCTTGTATTGTAAAACACATGTAAAAAACCTCGGTGTCTACATTGATGGTTCTTTTAAATTGAATAAGCAGGTGAGTGCAGTAGTTCAGTCCTGCTTTTTTCAGCTAAGACAGCTAGCCAAGGTAAAGCCATACCTCCCGGCTAACGTCTTTGAGCGTGTTATTCACCTTTTTCTTACTTGCAGATTAGACTACTGCAATTCATTGTATTATGGTCTAGATCAGGCCACCATCCATCATCTTCAGATGGTTCAAAATGCAGCTGCTCGCTTGCTAACTGGTACCAAACGGAGAGAGCATATAACCCCAGTTTTAGCTTCTTTACACTGGCTTCTTGTCTCCTACAGGATCCAATTTAAAGTTTTACTTTTTGTTTTTAAGTCACTTAATGCCCGAGCCCCTCCTTACCTGTCTGAGCTCCTCTCTGCCTATGCTCCAGGAAAAACCATGAGGTCTAGCTCAAAATTAATGCTGTCCATCCCACGGACTTATCTCAAATCCCGTGGTGATAGATCCTTCTCTGTGGCAGGTCCCAGACTTTGGAATAGTCTCCCCTTAAATATTAGATCTGCACAAACACTTAAGCAATTTAAATCATTACTAAAGACACATTTTTATGCCCTGGCTTTTAACACACTATGATCCAAGCATTTTGGTCTTATTTGAATTAGTTTTAGTTATTGTTTTAATTCTTTTATTGTCCTATTATTGTTTTTTATTGTTATTATCGTATTACATTGTTATTTTTTAATGCCAATTTTATATTGTTAAGCACTTTGTCCAGCATCGGCTGTTTGAAATGTGCTATATAAATAAATTTGACCTTGACCTTGACCTTGACCACACAGGCGGGGGGTAGAATGGTGGCAGGTGACGATGTTTCCGTGTCTGGGGAGTACTGACGGGAGAGCGCATCTGGCTTGACATTCCATGAGCCTGGGCGATAAGAGAGAGTGAAGTTAAAGCGGGTAAAAAACAGAGATCAGCGGGCTTGTCGGGAGTTCAGTCTTTTAGCAGTCCTGAGATAAATCAGATTCTTATGGTCAGTCCATATGAGAAAAGGCTGCTCGGCTCCCTCCAGCCAGTGGCGCAGCTCTTCCAAAGCTAGTTTTATGGCCAAAAGCTCCCTACATCATAATTTCTCTCAGTAGGAGTGAGCCGGCGGGAGAAGTAGGTGCATGGCTGGAGCTTACCTTGAGGCCCAGACCACTGAGAGAGAAGAGCCCCGACTCCGGTGTTGGACGCATCCACTTCAACAATGAATTGTTTAGTGGTGTCGGGATGGACTAGAACGGGTGCTGAAGTGAATAGTTCTTTTAACTTCGTGAACGTTGTGTGGGCCTCCGGGGGCCAGGTGAAAGGTACCTTTGAAGAAGTGAGACGAGTGAGAGGCGCGGCTACTTGACTGTAGTTTCGGATGAAGCGTCGGTAGAAGTTTGCAAACCCGAGAAAGCGTTGAAGCTTCTTCCGCGACTCCGGGACTGGCCACTCCAGAACTGCCTTGATCTTCACTCGGTCCGTCTTCACCTGCCCTCCTGCTAATATATAGCCCAAAAAGGAAACAGATGAAGCATGGAACTCGCATTTCTCTGCTTTGACATACAGTCTGTTCTCCAGTAACCATTGCAGCACACTTCAGACGTGAATGCGATGCTCCTCCATGGTCCTGGAAAATATGAGGATGTCATCCAAATACACAAAAACAAACGCGTTCAAGAAGTCCCGAAGCACATCGTTTTGGTGTGCTTCAGGACTTCTGCTCGAGTTTGGAAGACTGCGGGGGCGTTTGTTAAGCCGAACGGCATAACCAAATACTGAAAGTGGCCCAGTGGGGTGTTAAAAGCGGTCTTCCACTCATCCCCCTCTCTTATCCGAACCAAATAATAAGCGTTTCGCAGATCCAACTTAGTGAAAATGGTGGCTTCCTGGAGAGATTCAAAAACAGAGTTAATTAGTGGAAAAGGGTATTTGTTCTTAACTGTAATGTCATTTAAGCCCTGGTAATCTATGCACGGCTGCAACGAACCGTCCTTTTTCCCCACGAAGAAGAAGCCTGCAGCGACTGGGGAGGAAGAGGGTCGAATATTCTTGTAGCCCATTTCTTTTAGCCCATTTGTGTAGTTGATGGCCCAGCCCGGGGGTGTGGCCACCAGGGCATCCCACACACACACACACTCCTCAGACACAGGACCATGGACCATGACAAAAATAGCACATTGGACAATGCTCTAATAAGGTTGGATATGTTAGTTCAAGCATGTTGAAATGTATGGATTTGTAAAGAAAAAAAATTAAACAGTTCATGTAACATTCAGAGCAAGAAATAATCTCTTACCAGATTTTTTTAAATGTTCACATACATAGAAAGGGGTAATGAGCTGAGGGGAGAGCTAAATAATTTTTTTAATAATTAATTAATTAAAAAAATAATGAGCAAGGGACAAAAATGGGGAGCATGTGCATAGCAGTTAGTGGTATGAATTTGTGAAAAATAAAGAAAAAAAATGTTGAAAAAAATTTACAAATGTAATTTTTTTACTATTTATATTTAAAAAAAACTATATATCAATGTGGGTGTTACATATTTGCATCCACATTAAATATTGATAATTGTATATAATGACATGTATTAAAAAGGGAAGTAGACCAATCGCTAAATTGAAAGCTTCGCTTTTACACTCAGCTCTCTCTTCACCAGGACAGACCGTTACGGCATCCGCATCACTGCAGCCGTAGCACCAATCTGTCTGTTGATCTCCCACTCCCTTCTCCCATCACTCATGAACATGACCTAGAGGTACTTAAACTCCTCCACTTGGGGGACAAAATCAAGTGGAGGAGCCAAGTCCTCCCTGACCCAGTGTAGGCACTCCACACTTTTCCAGCTGAGGACTGTGGCCTTAGATTTGGAGGTGCTGATTCTCATTCCCGCTGCCTCACACTCGGCTGCAAACCACTCCAGAGCGAACTGGAGGCCGTCAACTGATGAAGCCAAAAGAACCACATCATCTATGAAAAGGAGAGATGAGATTCTAAGAATACCCAAGTGAAAGCCTTCTGCCACTTGGCTACGCCTATAAATTCCGTCCATAAAAATTCCGAACAGAATCTGTGACAAAGGGCAACCCTGGCGGAGTCCATCACCCACCGGAAATGAATCTGACTTATTGCGGGCTGTGCAGACCAAGCTTCTGCAACGGTTGTATAAAGATTGAATGGCATGTATCA
Source organism: Oreochromis niloticus (assembly GCF_001858045.2). Lineage (NCBI taxonomy): Eukaryota > Metazoa > Chordata > Actinopteri > Cichliformes > Cichlidae > Oreochromis > Oreochromis niloticus. Next base: position 17,127,895 of record NC_031976.2, on the reverse strand, counting down.
ATGGGCCAGACACCCCATATTCCCACAGCACCTCCCACAGGACACCCCAAGGAACACAGCTGAATGCCTTTTCCACACAACACACTGGTCTCTCAATCTCCAACGGGAGATTGAGAGACCAGTGTCAGAGTGTTAAAGAACAGCTTTGAAATTCTCATGAGCTGTTGCAAAAGAAAAATCACCATCATAATGTGGCTACCCCTTCGGCGCCAGCTGTGGGCTCAAGGATGGAGCTGAACAAAAACTCCCTGATAACGACTGTGTTTAGTCTGTTCCTTGCCATTCCATGCAAGGCCACCTGGGTTGGCTGGAAGACTGTTTACTTAGCCTGGCAGGGCGAAGGACAATGTCTCAGCTGAACTATGGACACGCATACACATACATATACTGATACTGATAAGCACTCACTGATGCATCACCCCCCCTACCCCGGCTCCAACGCCTGCTCCAACGCTTACCTCCCACCCGGTGTGGACACTGGATCAGCTGGAGGCGCAATCACAGATTGCAGCGGTCCCAGATCAGCTGTACACACTGGAACACTTTCCCATGTTGCTTGTCTCTGTTTATTGTGTTTATGTTGTGTAGATATCTGTGCATTCCTGTATTATCCTTTTGTGTTACATATTTCAATGTTTTTTTTCCCTTGCTACCTAGCCTGACCTGTCTCCCCAATGTGATGTTTGTGTATTGTATGTACGGTCGGCAAGGTCTGTCATCTCGGTTGTGGGCAAAAGAACTGCAACTGACAAATAAAGGCTATCTCATCTCATCATCATCTCGCACATGCAGACTGGTTGGGCAAACTCCCATGCACTCTCAAGTATCCTTGTCCAGTGTTCCATGACCAGGATGAAAACTGCATTGCAACTGCATCCTCCTGTATCCGAGGTCTGAGTAACAGATGGACTCTCCTTTCTAGCACCCTGGCATAGACTTTACCCTGGTAAAGTCTGACTCTGCTTCCTCTGCAGAAGATGCATCAGTGGGATTAAGGTCCTTATAATGGAGGATGTCACTTTAAGAGAGACGGACTTGACTTGACTATGAATGGTGAAGGTGATAAGGTGCTGACTCTATGAATCCACAGTCTCAACAGGGATGTCCGATAAGAATAGATGGCTTATCCACAAAATTCACTGCCACTCAGGTATCTCTCGTTCACTCATTTATTTAACAAGAATCCGAGGTACACATCCAAAATCTGAGTGAGGGGATTTAACGTGCTGTAAAATGCTATATGCCGCGTGGTGAAGTGATGGTGTGGTTTCTGTTGGAAAAGAACACAAAAGTCTTACATAATTACGTGAAGAGAGTGAATTAAATGCGTAATACAACAATACAAACAATACTGGGCAGCGGAACATTCAACCAAAATAAGGGAGTATCAACAAATGCTAATTTTACTATTTACATAAATCCTAACTAGGCGCTTTACACAAGAGCCAACATGAGAAATTAGTGACGGTCCCTTAATGACCGCATGGCAGAGGCTGCTTCGCAGTAAACGGCAGTAACATTCAGTAAACATTGGGCGTTTATCAACATGCGTACTTGTGCGTACTTGCGTTCTCGTGTACTCGTGATACGTCATCAGTCGGAGACCAAGTACTGTTCCAATTCGAAGTACGCATCAAGCCAAGAACGCGAAAAAGTCCCGGATGTGTTCTCGATCCGCCCGTTTTATCGAGCATGCATCGGTGTGGACTTGGGACAGCTACAGTATATATATCCCAAAATGCATTTCGTCCAAAACTAAACAGCGGACTCCCGGCACATCGTTTTCAACCCCCCCGCCCGCGGACTTCTCACTACTCAGGTTAAAGAAACCCCAACAGCTGTCTATAGTATTGAGTGTCCACTAGAATAGAAATAAAAGCGTTCTAACATCTCACCTGCTTGTTTTTATTAAGGTATGTACACGTATGTACATGTACACTATTTTTATTAATAGAGGTTTCACTACTGAGGTTAAAAATGATATATAAGTCACTTAGATCACTTCTAAATGTTAATGTTTGGTTTATTTCAGTGTTTTATTTGTTCCTGAGTAAACCGGTTTGGCTGTGATTACAGTTAAGCTTCATAACATGTTACTCACAGTTAAATTAGGAGGGGACGGCAGTAAAAACTCCGGACATGTGACATCATCACGTACGCAGGTGTTCCAATTGTACATTTCGCGAGTCCGTGCTCGCGTTCTTGGCGGGTACGTACTCCCGTGCGTTCTCGGCGAGTACGTACTCACCGAGTACGTACTCACCGAGAACGCGAGTACGTACTCGCGTACTTGGGCATTGATAAACGGCCAAAGTGTGCGCCAAGGATTTAAACAAAGGAGGATAATGGCTGCAGCAAAGAACAAGCAGGATAAAACACAGAAACTTACAGTCTCATGGCAACAGCATAACAGCATATGCTAACAGCATAAGAAGGAACAAAATCCACACGGTGAGTGAACCCCTGCGACTCCCCCCACCTGTAGCTCCGACCAAACTCTCTGTGTCGAAGTGTGTGCGTAATGATGAGATAGATTGTGTCTTCTGATTGGTGAAGAGGATGGGTTGCCTCACCGCTGATTGGCTAATTGGCTAATTGGCAGCTGTACGATATATTTATATATATTGATATATTTACTCAGCAGATGTAGCTCCGTTCATCAGTACCGCCGACTGGCTGGCCTTTTGTACAGTCCTCGAAGTATTCCTTTCATCGCCCGACAATGTTCTCAGTCGAAGTCAGCAGCAGTCTGCCCACACTATACACAGTCCAGGTAGAGCACTGCTTTTCCCTCCTGAGTCGCCTGACTGTTTGCCAGAATCTCTTCGAGGCAGTCCAAAAGTCTTTTTCCATGGCCTCTCCGAATTCCTCCGACACTCAAGTCTGACCAAGCTATCTTCCGCTTGGCCTGTTGGTACCTATCTGCTTCCTCCAAAGTCCAGGGTAACCAAACTTGATAGGACTACTTCTTCAGCCTGATGGTTCCACATAGTTCTATTAAGATAAGATAAAATAAGATAAGATAAGATAAGATAACCTTTATTAGTCCCACACGTGGGAAATTTGTTTTGTTACAGAAGAAAGTAAACAGTGCAAAGTTACAGTAGCAAAAATTAAGAAAAAACACTGGAATAGGATAAGATATTAAGAATAAGATACTTTACACAATAGAATAGAATAAAATACTATACACGACAGAATAAAAGGCAATGTTGTCAGAAAAAGAGAATTGCACCTATTGTTATTGCACATGTGTGGATGTGTGTGTTTGCTCAGCTGCGACTTTGTTGTGGAGTCTGACAGCAATAGGAAGGAAAGACCTGCGGAATCTCTCCATCCCACATCGTTGGTGCCGCAGCCTGCCACTGAAGGAGCTGCTCAGTGCTGTCAGAGTCTCCTGCATGGTGTGGGAGATGTTGTCCAACAGGGATGAGGTGGCTGAGGCCACCACAGAGTCATGGAAGATCTTCAGGAGTGGGCCCTTCACTCCAAAAGACCTGAGTCTCCGCAGCACGTACAGCCTGCTCTGCCCTTTCTTGTAGAGGGCGTCTGAATTATGAGTCCAGTCCAGTTTATTGTTCAGATAAACACCAATGTACCTGTAGCTGTCCAATGTCCATACCTTGAATGTTTAGTGGTTGCAGGGGAGCATGTTTGTGCCTGCGGAAGTCTACCACCAGCTCCTTCGTTTTTCTGGTGTTGATCTGGAGGTAGTTCTGCTGGCACCAGTCCACAAAGCCAAAGTTATTGGCTATTTGATAATTACAACTTATTATTAGTCCACACAGTCGGGTGCAATGTGTGCTGGGCGCTGGCCAGGGGTGGAGACCCTGACGAAATGATCCCTGGCTACCGAAACTAGCAACTGGGACATGGAATATCAACTTTCTGGTGAGGAAAGAGCCTGAGTTAGTACGTGAGGCTGAGAAGTAGAACTAGATATAGTTCAGCACACCTCACCTGGGCTTTGGAACCAGACTTCTGGGGATGGGCTCTGTCTTAGTCTGACATGCGGCCAGTGGCAAGGTGGTTGGTGTCTGTCGTGGTGGTAACCCCTGAACTAAATGGTGGACACCAGAGGTGAGGGGGGCCACCAGGCTGAAGAAGGAGGCCTATCGGGCTTGGTTAGCCTGTGGGACTTCGGAAGCAGCTGATAGTACTGACAGGCCAAATGGAACACGACACGGGTCGTGGCTTAAGCAAAAACTCGGGTATGGGAGGAGTTTGGAGAGGTCATGGAAAAAGACTTTCGGACTGCCTCGAAGAGAATCTGGCAAACCGTCAGGCGGCTCAGGAGGGGAAAGCGGTGCTCTACCTGCATTGTGTATAGCGCAAGTGGAGTGCTACTGACTTCGACTGAGAACATAGTCGGGCGGTGGAAGGAATACTTCGAGGACCTCCTTAATCCCACTTGCACAACTTTGATAGAGGAAGCAGAGTTTGGGGATGAGGGGAACAGCTCACCTATCTCTGGCGGTGAGGTCAATGAGGCAGTTAAGCAACTCCTTGGCTGCAGAGCCCCCAGGGTGCATGAGGTCCGCCCTGAGCTCCTGAAGGCTCTGGATGTTGTAGGGCTGTCTTGGTTGACACGCCTCTGCAATGTTGCATAGAGATCAGGGGTCAAGGTCAAATTTATTTACATAGCACATTTCAAACAGCCTATGCTGCACAAAGTGCTTAACAATATAAAAATGGCATTAAAAAGCAATAATGTAATACAATAATAACAATAAAAAATAATAATAGGACAATAAAAGAATTAAAACAATAACTAAAACTAATTCAAATAAGACCAAAATGCTTGGGTCATAGTGTGTTAAAAGCCAGGGCATAAAAATGTTTCTTTAGTAATGATTTAAATTGCTCAAGTGTTTGTGCAGATCTAATATTTAAGGGGAGACTATTCCAAAGTCTGGGACCTGCCACAGAGAAGGATCTATCACCACGGGATTTGAGATAAGTCCGTGGGATGGACAGCATTAATTTTGAGCTAGACCTCATGGTTTTTCCTGGAGCATAGGCAGAGAGGAGCTCAGACAGGTAAGGAGGGGCTCGAGCATTAAGTGACTTAAAAACAAAAAGTTAAAGTTTAAATTGGATCCTGTAGGAGACAGGAAGCCAGTGTAAAGAAGCTAAAACTGGGGTTATATGCTCTCTCCGTTTGGTACCAGTTAGCAGGCGAGCAGCTGCATTTTGAACCATCTGAAGATGATGGATGGTGGCCTGATCTAGACCATAATACAATGAATTGCATTAGTCTAATCTGCAAGTAAGGAAAAGGTGAATAACACGCTCAAAGACGTTAGCCGGGAGGTATGGCTTTACCTTGGCTAGCTGTCTTAACTGAAAAAAGCAGGACTGAACTACTGCACTCACCTGCTTATTCAATTTAAAAGAACCATCAATGTAGACACCGAGGTTTTTTACATGTGTTTTACAATACGAGGAAAGGGCACTCAGAGTGCTGTCGATATGATTAATGTTGCCAAAAATGACAACCTCAGTTTTATTTTCATTTAGCTTTAAAAAATTTAATGACAACCACTGTTTGACATCGTCAAGGCAGCGTAATAAGAGCTGGGGATGGTCTGACCCTGCTTTTAAAGGTAGATAAATCTGCAAATCATCAGCAAAACAGTGAAATGAAATGCTGTACCGCAAGAAGATGGAGCCCAATGGCAACAAATAGAGTGCGAACAGGGCAGGACCCAAAATAGAGCCTTGAGGTACACCGTATGTCAGAGGGGCTATTTTGGAGTTGTGGGGGCCCATATTGACATGAAAAGACCTTTCTGACAAATAGGACCGAAACCACTGTAGGGCAGATCCTTTTAGGCCAGCATGAAATTCTAGCCGTGATAACAGGATGTCATGGTTGACCGTGTCAAAAGCTGCTGACAAGTCAAACAATAAAAGGGCAGCAGGGCTGCCAGAGTCCAGAGTTAAAAGAATGTTGTTAAAAATCCTTAAGTGCCGTCTCAGTGCTATGTAGTCAGGGCTCTAGAGTGCGACCAATTAAAATCCATTTTGAGTAGTTTTTACTGTATTTTCTCATCTACTTTCACTACATCTAATCCTTGCATCTTACTGATACACCTGTTCACTTTCCAGCTCCATATCTCTGCCTAGCCATCTGATACAAGCCCTGTTCTCCTTCCTCAGTTTCCAGCCTCACAAACAACTCACTATAAGCCTTTCTTTTCTTTTGTTACCTCTCTCTTTGCCATACACTTAGCCTTCCAGTACTTTGCCTCTCCCACTTTTTCTTTGCTAACCGCTTTTTTGAATACCTTCTTGTAATTTTTAAAGTGGTCTTAAGCAATAGGTCTCCAGGCTTTCTGAAGGTATTTCAGTGCTTTTCTTTGGACATTGGCTACTTTATTTTAAATTAATTTTTGGTCTAGTTCTGTTCATGACCATTTGTGTTTGTTGGTGGTCTGTAGGATCACTCTGGAATTCGTGAAAAGGAAGCGACTGACAAAGATAAAAAGATGGAATTTAAATAAGGAAGAATAAGGAAGAATGCTGCACAGGGTTCAGGGAGGAGGTGGGACAGGGACTGTGCGGTAGGGAAATGTTACTATAAATAACTGGAAAAGTACAGCTGTAGTGTTGTTGCATGAAGGTGTTTGGTGTAACCTCTGAACAGAGGAAAAAAGACAGGAAATACAGTAAAGACTGTCTCCTTGGAAGCAAAATATAAAGAAACAAGGGGTGTTTCCAGACTTGTACTGTACACTGCTAATCTAATTTCCAGTCCAGGAATGAATCTATGAAAAAATATATATACTACCTAGCCATATTTGGAAAAACTTTGTTTGATTTATAGTCCTAAATGTACTTTGCACCATAATCTGTCACTGTGTGAATGACTGATTTTTGTCCCCTATAGTCGCACCCTGGATTCATGCATTTCCAGCACAGATGTTTGAAGACTTTGGTTTGGTGCTTTGTGAATTATGTGGGAATGTTGGAAATGTTCTTGTGTTATGTAACTTTATATCCACGTTTCTTTGATTTACCAAGTCAGCATTTCTATAGTTTTCCATTGGTAACATGATTTAACACAAGACAAAAGTGTCCATTATAAAACAAATTTATTTCGTCATTTCTTTTTCACATTTTCCTAAAAATTCCAGCCATTACAAACAATTGCTAAGATGATTCATAAAAAATATATATGTTTTCTCAAATTTTCTCTCCAATAAAGCATTGAATAAAGTGCACTGTACAAAGTACATCCCAACTTCACTTTTCTCGATACAGCAAACAATGTGATACATTATTTAATCAAGTCCTTCTTGATTCATCCTGCAGTAATTTAACAGTTTTAATTTCATACTGCAGTATATTATAACATTTATTTTCAAGTAAGCTTGCAGTGCTGCAGAAAGTTGCATCCAGGATCCAGTGCAATGAAACCAACAATGCTGTAGAAACCTTACACACCTCTGGACTTGTGTTGGTCAAATTAAAATTAAATTAAATTATCAGCATAGACATACACAAACATTCAAAGAAACACAATTCTGTTTATGTGTGTATATATATATATATATATATATGTACAGATATCAGAAATAAATATTATGCAAACCCATCTCCTCCATTAACATCTGACAAAGAGAACCTGAGACAACAAAACATCTCAGTGTAATTTAAAAAAGAATACGTAACACCATCTCCATATAAATAAATTGTTTGTCTCTATATAGAAATTTTTCATATTTTATTATTTTCACTCTGATTTGCATGTTTTTCACTGATTCTTTTTCTTTGATTCTACTCTTTTTTCTCCAAAAGTTGATTCTGTTCATCTGGACGTAGCGTTCAGATAACGTTCACATCCAAGAGACTTCTTCAGTCTCCAATCTTATAAACAGTACTGTTCTTTTTTTTTGAGTTACCATTTTATTTCTTTAGCAGCGTTGTAGAACATCCCTGTCCTTCAATAATGTGACACAAAATAAATACACACATGAGGTTTGAATTTCAATAAATTACTTTTGCTCTTCAGACTTAAGCTGAGGATACACTGTGTGATTTTTGGCCCCATATTGAGACGAATTTTCAGTTTTGGGGATCGGCCCAAATTTCGCCTTAATCGTGTGTCGTGCATCATGTAGTAAATGACAGGCGATTAACACGACTAACACGACCAGCTCACGATCAGCAATCATATGGTCGCAAGAAAATCAAACCTGTTTGAAATCCTGTCACGCCTTGTGAGGGTATTGTGCTGTTGAAGCAGTGCCACGAGCAGATTTCGCGCAACCTCTCACACTCTGCACGCACAAACACAGAAACTGAAGTGAAAATGACAGAGTAGCGTAGCAGTGCAGCGTGTGATCTGGACACAAGCGATGGATACCCAACTTTGGCAAGCTCATCTGAGCCTTTTCGATGTGGCCTCACAAAGTTATCACGACCACAACAGCCGTGAAAATAGTTGGATGGACATTGCTGCTCAATTACAGCTGACTGGTCAATGTGTGTCATTAGCAATTTAGAAAAGTTGATGGTGGTGGTGTGTGTGTCTGTGTGAGTGAAAGACAGAGAGCGAGAGACAGATTTTGTGTTATAAGCTTCATGTTATCACTTCATGTTATGGACGCACAGTGTGAGCACTTAGGTCGCATCAGAGCATCGGGGCGTATAGTGTGAAACCCTGCATCGTGACCTACAAACTTCTAACCCCTGCGATTCAATCGTACAGTTTGAGCAGGAGCTGAATAACGCGACTGAAAAAAATCGCACAGTGTATGCCCAGCTTTATACGCTCACGTTGTAACTTCCAGAACGCTTTCTACATGCTCTGTGGAACCACACAAAATAGAGGAACATCATAAGAACCCAGTAGCATACATAGGCTACACAGCCATAAATAAGAAATCTAGTTTCCATTTTTTTAGCCTCAGTTGACCAGTCCTCTTTGCTCTCTTTGTAGATGGTGTAACCGAGTCCACTTAATAAAATTGCAGCCCACACCGACAGGGGAAGGAGTGGAATATAGTTACCAACAATCTTACGCCTGCCTGATGTTCCCCAGCTGCTTTTGTTCATCGTGAGAATGGCAAAGTACTTAGCAGGCAGCAAACTGGTCATGTAGAGAGCTGAGTAAAGTGACATAAACACCATCACCATGTTTCTCCGCAGGATGCAGGCATAGGCTGCTTTCACCAGCCCGATAAGCTGGATGCAGCACAGAACCCAGAGGATGTCCCACAGAGTGCCTGTCCAAAACAGCTGGATTATGGTGGCCGTGACAAAGAAGGGGAAAATACCTGACACGATGGACTCATAGGTCATCCAGAGATGGTGCTTGTGCCACCACATTGCATTGTAGAGCCACTCCCGGAAGTAAGATTTTGTCCAGCGAGTCTGTTGGTTGAGCCAGCGAAGGAACTGAGCGGGTGTTTCTGTGTAGCATTTTGAGCGAGCAGTGTATCTGAAGGAAAAGGGTAAAAAAACAGACCTTTAGAACCTGCTTGTTTGATGTTGTAGAATCATTATTGTAGCTACTGAGCTTTGTTGAGCCCTATTATGTAATTTTTGTGCCTAATAATATCTAGAAAATACATACTTAGTGGCATATCCCATGCTCAGCATACGGTTGGTGAGATGTCTGTCGTCACCAAATGTACAATGAGTTCCCAGAAACTTCTGATTGTACCACGACTCCAGAAACTGCTGAAGGATATCATTTCTATACAGACCTGCATGAACAAGTACAAGAAATGACAAATTCAAAAGATGTTGGTTACAATGAGTTACATCAACGCTTTTAAGCCTTTAATATAATAATATTTTGCAAAACAAACAAACAAAAAAAATCCCCTTACCTAAAGGGCCACTAATGCAGGACACACAGTTGAAGAAGGACTGGCAGGACCTTTCGATATTGAAAGCCATCCAGTACCTGAGACTGCTCATGAAGCTGATGTAAGAGTCTTTAAGGTTGAGTATCATCACATCCCCTCCTACAGCCCCATACTTGGGGTTACTCTCCAATACCTTGCACAATTCCACTGTGGCCAAAGGGTCCAGCTTAGTATCTGAATCACACACCTGAAAAATGAGACATAACGTCATTGAAAATTGGAAACATTTCATTTTTATTTTCATAAAAGAATAAGAAAGGAAACACTTAAGTAAAAGTAGATACCTGTATGTAATCAACCGATGGCCCCAGGGCTTTAAATGCTGTGTACATCACCTCCCGCTTGCCTCCCCACTTCTGCATGATGCACACACATCTCTTGGTCTGGATCAGGCGCTCTACTTCTTTTCTCTGTGGATCCTCTCCTACCACATAATCAGCATCCCCTTCCATTGCTGAGCCAATTTCTTCATCATGTTGGACCTGGGTGGGATCCCAGGTATGATAGTTGTTATTCCATACATAGTAGCCCGGATCCTGGTCTGCAAACACCTCTTTGAACATGTCCATCATATACTGGTCATCATCTGAATTCCCATCTATCACCATGATGATGCGCAGCAGCTCAGGGGGATACTTGAGGGCCCTGACTGAGTTTAAGCACTCTCTGAGATAAACAGGGTCCTCCTGGTAAGCCGATATAGTGAAGCCGATTGTTTTGGTATAGGAGCATGGTTTTGTTCGAGATTTCATTCGCTGGTGCTCAACAAAGGCAAACAAGCTCTGGACCAACACATGGAGTGAGAGTAGGAGTCCATAAATGCCAAAGGAAATGATTCCATACATGGACGACAGCAGCTGATAGCCCTGAACGTAGGCCCACACCATCACACCCAGGACGGCCAAAGCAAAGACAAAAGTGAGGATGGCGCGGATTATTGAACCCAGCTTCTTCAATAAAGGTTTTAGCTCCATTTATTTCACCTAAGGAGATACAGACAACACATATCAGTAAAACTTTAAATAGAGTCAGGACAGCTTGTCAATCAAAATGTCTACACATTGCAGTGAAAGATGTTTTCTGTTTAGCAGCACATGACAAAAATCTGTTAAAGACTGAAAGTTTTCTGAGCAGATCTCTTTGTCATACTATTAAATTTAGCCATTGGAATATACACAGACACTCAGACTGGGAGAAAAAGAATTCAGTGAAAATATATGTTTTTTGCAAAATGCTTGTGGGACTCATTATCAAACTACAGTCAGGGGAAAAAAATACACCACAGAATTTATCTATAATTCCACGGTATTAACCAGTGATCAAGTTATCATGGCTGACAATCCTAGGTGTTATCATAAGAACTGTGCCCTACTGAGCGAAAGCATACGAAAAATTAACTGATCATATTTTATTTTTTTTAATTTTGGTGTATCTAATTCTATTTTATATATAAAAATTTCAATATAGGATAATACTATATACTATTATTAAACCCCTTAGGTCAAATGTTATTGTAATTTCCAACCAAAAACAAATAATAATAATAATAATAATAATACTACTACTACTACTACTACTACTACTACTACTACTAATGATAATAATAATAATAATACACAGTCATTAGCAGTTTAGAAAAGTTGATAATATAATAATAATAATAACAATAATAACAATAATAATAATAATAATAATAATAATAATAATAATAATGAATTTTAGCCATGTGTTAATAGGCTAAAACAATTTATAATAATAAGAGCATGAATAAAATAATGAAAGCACACATTTTTAACCCTACCTGATGTTAACACTGGCTGCATGTAGAATTATGTGATATCCACCAGGAGTTCTCCTTGTCTCAGAACTTGGTTTGAAATGCATGAGTTTTAAAGTGTACTCGTTTTAGGAGAGGAGGGGGACCTCCTATATTTTCACGCTCACGCAACCTCGCTGAGTCAGTCGTGCGTCAGGAGCAAGGCGGTGGTCCATTTAACATGAGGGCATCACTGTGCAGATTTCATACAGCTGTTTTGTTTTCTTTCTTTACCATGGAGATGTGTAGAGAGTGACCTCCGACCAGTCTGCCGTTTGCTGTAAAGAAGGGAGTTCCCAAGCTTCCCATTATAGGGGCTTTTCACAGGAGCCGACGTTGTTAAAGGCTGGTCGCGGAGTCCCGAACATTATTTATCTGTTTGCTTATTGTTGTTGTTTTTTAAAATATGTATTTAACTCTTTTTTATTGTTAATGTGTCATACGTGTTATAAGTATGACAAATCTCTACCCGTTTTTTTGTTAATGACAATCAACTGATAAATGTAAACAGTCAAAGTCTATCAGTGAGACCGAACTTAATGCCAGTTACAGTGACAATTGATCTTACAATGATTTGTAGCGTGCAGATGTAAGCTTTCCATCCACTAACAGTGTAAGAACCATATCAGGCTGTTCGAAGCTGTAAGTACTGAAGCTGAAAACCCTTATTAAGTTTTTATGTTTTACAGAAGCTATTGTGACCGTGTGTGCAGGAGTTTCGCTCAATTTAGGTTTTGTTCACAGTTAGATGTTGCCCTCTTGTGGCTCTTTTCTGAAACTCCACAAGCCAAGTTAAAAAAAAAAAAAAGGTCGAGGCTGTGATTTAAAAAAAATGTATATGATACCGGTTACATTGCGCTATGTTTTCATATTAAAAGAACCCAAAATACTAAAAAACAAAACAAACAAAGGAAAGAAAACAGCATATGGGATCATAAAATACAGCTGCTGTTGGGCTTTAACAAGACTACAAATGATGAAGATTTGCAACATATTGACCTCCTCTGAAAATGAGGCTCCAAGGTGAGGATGTCTAATTTTGGTAAATGCTGCTGCCTCGACTCCTCCGCACATCTCTGACTGGAGGGCTAAAAATGTGATGACAGGGGTCAAGGATAGCGTTTGAAGGAGTGGGCAGACTGTGTGTGTGTGTGTGTGTGTGTGTGTGTGTGTGTGTGTGTGTTCGGTGCTGGTGTCACAACTGAAAACAAAGCTTGTCTGCTCTCTCTGAAGAAGAAAACTCTCCCAGATGATTTACTCCACAGCTGCCTACAACTCTTGATTTAAACATGATCACATCCCTGGAGAGTTTCTTTAAGGGAACTCTGTTGACCACTGATGATGGTCCACACCCTCTGAGCTGGCCATAGCCATCAATATGCTCAAATAGCAGCCACGGGGAAGTTGATGTCACGCAGGGAGCCCATGCGTGCTATGGGGTGGTGAACAGGCTTGACTTAGTGGTTATGTTTTTGAATCTTTCCAACAATGTGCTGCAGATTTATTGGTTCAAACAGAAACTTCTTCAAACAATGCTCCCGATTTAAACTTCTCCTGAAGTCCAGCTGTGTGCCAATGTCTCATATGATACTGATTTCTGATATCAGTGTATACATTAAGCTGTGTTTTTATGGTTTTATCAGTTCAATTTATCGTCTCTATTAAATGTTTTTGTTATTATATATTAAGATGCACACATTTAGTGTTCATGAAAGCTTTTCACATGTTACTTTTATTCCACTCAGCTCCTCAGTTTTTTCCTTTGCTTCCCATCCCTTTTCATAACTGAGTTTATATGAAAAGATCATGGCTAAACTGGTTTCTTCTATCATATGCCTGACTAATCCTTACAGTTACTGATGGTTAAACTGCATTAGTTTGTGGTCACGTCAAGAAAGTGTCCTCTAAAGCGCACTGCAGATGGATGAAGATGCCTTTACCAACCTGCCATAACCTCTAAGTAGCTCATAAACATGGTTTGTGGAATTCCAGATGGATTCAAAACACAGACAGCTGTGTTGCCAGAATAAACATCTTGGCCAGGATCATGTTTTCTAAAAAACATGTCAGCCTCCACATGCCGTACAGCATTTGGTTTTTTTGTTTTAGTAGGGAGGCTATGAGGAGGATAAAAGTCCTCAGAAACTTTGTTAGGTCCCGGTCTTTATGTGGTGGTCAAGCAAGTGCCTGGTGACTCACTCAGCTGCTCTGCGCCACACCCAGGAAACCAAAATCCACTTAAATCATTTCAGGATTTTCTAATCGAGCATTCCCATGTGTGCACCTGGTGCTGTGCTGCTGTGACAGATGCTTACTTCTTTAGTTGATTGGTTAACATTAACGCTAAACCGATACATCATGAAACTGACTGTACCACATTTGCAGCAGCACTCTACTATAATCAGTGATTATGGAGAGTCGCCCTATGTGCAACATGCTTCACAGTTTCAACCCACAGAGAGGAGTGTGGCAGCATATTTTGCTCTTTGTGATTTTTTGTTGCCTGACTTTAAGTGCTCGGTTTGCTCCTTAACTACTAAGACATCCCTGAGCGTGAAACTTGTGTGCCGATTCATTGTAAAGCCATTTTGAGTCAGGGCTTGTAACTGCAAATGCTGTGATGGCATGGGAGGCTGCTACATGTGTCACACACTGTATAAAATTCCTGCGTGACATCTTGATTTACAGTCTTACATACTAAAGTTTGAATTACACACAAGTGGGCTTTTCAAAGCCAAATACTTTGTACACACTTATTTTAGCACATTGCCTGTCACTTTACTGCAAGGTAAGGTCTAAAAGAGAACTCGCGTGTGTGGGAAAATATTAAGCACAAGGCAGACACGTGTTCTCTTTTTAGAAACTTCAAATGACGCACAAACAGACATGTATGTACACACCACACATCATGTAGATGACTTTACTAAAGTTAACCAGCTGGCATGAATCTTTTCTGTTCATCCAGATGCCATTGTGTTCTTAATCCAGGAAACATAATTGCAAACTTTTGTGTGCACCCCGGGCTTGTTCCTCTGTGCACAGCCGTGCCCCCACGACACAACTCCCTGGAGCTCTCCGTCACACATCAATGGGCCCCCAGAGTCACCCTGGAATTAAAATAAATGATTTTTCAGTGGTTCATCTTTTTTATCATGGTGCATAAACATTTCCTGTTTTGATGTTACCTGGCAGGAGTCCTTCCCTCCCTCCAGATATCCAGCACAGATCATGTTTTCAGTAATTTGGAAAGGATATGCATTAAAGCAGGTGTCATCACTCAGGAGAGGGACCTCCAGGCACTGCAGGGTATCTGGGTATCTTGCTGCAAAGACACAAACAGATCAATATCTTTAAAAATACCTGAGTTGACTGCCTGTTCAAGCAATCTAACACAGACAGGCCGTATAGCACAGTTTAACTTACAGCCCTCATCGCTGGGACGAAGATTCCCCCATCCTGAGACCTGGCACACCTTGAAGGAAGCACAGCAGGACGCACGTAGCTGTTCAGAGCGGCAGGTCGACTCAGTTTGATCAGCATGATGTCGCTGTCCTGTGTGCGGGGATCGTAGTCAGGGTGGCGAATAAACTCAGCAGACATGATGTGCTGTTCAGTCCCGTCAGGTTCCCAGATGTCGTGTTCCCCCAGACGAATTTCTAGATTTGAGCTGAAAGAACCAAGCCCACTTTGAGAGTTTGTTTCTACACTAAAAAAAGACATTTTAAAGTTTAAAGCTGCTTGCATTCAGGCTTGATGGTGATTGTGTGCCTTACTTTGGTTTGCAGTGTGCAGCAGAGAGCACCCACTCATCAGAGATAAGAACCCCCCCACAGAAGTTGTACCCAGTGAAGAGTGACACTTGGTAGGGCACAGAGTTCTTGGGACACTCATATCCTCCAACAATCTTGTTATCTCCTTTCAGCACACCTGTAAATAAGTAAATAAGTCGCAAAATAAAATTAATTATTTTATCAGTGGATTGGCGTCCTATCCTTAATCACTGGTGGCACTTGAGTGCCCATCATCTGAATCTATAAATTAGATTTTATACCTGCCCCTCCAGAGAGAATCAGGAGAAGGAAAAGCTGCATGCCTTCTGTTTTTCTCGCTGGCAGATCAATGTACCCTAATTCTCCTGGTTTCAGGTATTTCAGTCCCTCTTATCTGTCTTTTCTCAAGGCCACCGGAGGCACGCCTCAGACACTAAACATGTGTTACATTTCCCCAGTGATGCTGTGCTTGATGTAAACTATATAGGAGGAAAAAACAGCAGTTCAATAACAAGTTACTACATAACTTGGATTAGGAAACAATTTGAGTGCCATGCTTTACAGTCTGCATATTCTTGTTTAAAGCTCACTTTTGCCTCAATACATTTTCTTCACAGAACAGTCATGTGACATTATACTTTTTATTGCAAGTTTATCATAAAATTCATTACTTTACATGACATGCACTGCCTTCAAGTGACCCACAGAGTGACGTCAATGGAAGTTATGACTGTGCATGTGGGTGAAACTCATGTGGTTACAGATGCTCTCGTACCATTTTTCAGCACAAAGACAGCAAAAAATGCATTTAAAGAGAACTAAGGTGGCAATATTTAACCTATAAATGTTATCCTTTTTCATTTAAGGTAGAATTTCAGCTTCAGAAAATTGCTGCCTGGAGATGAGTCTCAGGCGTGATTTGTGACTGAATGACAGCAGAAAAGGGAAGAAAGGGAAGGTTTACAAGATGGTAGTGATATTAGTAGTGGTATTGCATCAGAATCAGAATCAGAATACTTTATTGATCCCTAGGGGAAATTATTTTGGTTACAGTGCTCCAGTACAAACAGTAACAAAGACAGACA